>NC_053163.1:56123182-56425340 GCF_016835505.1 Polypterus senegalus
ACACAGTTCTCTAAAAAGGGTGGGATTGAGGATACAACAGAAAGTGAATGAAAAGTTGGAACTCTGGAGAGAGCAACATATAATTGTCCGTGAGTGAAGAAGACACATGTTTGTGGCGGATGCGAATTGCTGTATGTAGCGTGTAAAACAGTTTGCTATCGTAACCGAAAACTCGGGACACCCCTCGCAAACTGTTCTACACGCCGCATACAGTGATTCACATCTGTGACAAACAAACTGTTTTACACACTGCATACAGCGATTCACATCTGCGACATGATTTTTCCTAGATGGTCCTGCCGCGTCCACCCTCGCACTCGAAGCATACACACTGCCTGGTCATGTGCCCGGTCGCAAGAGCAACTGACAGAGAGCCGCCCACCAACTGTAAGACCATGGGGAACCCCTCGGAAACTGTTTTACACGCTGCATACAGCGATTCACAACCGCGACAAACTGTTTTACATGCCGCATACAGCGATTTACATCCATGACAAACATGCCTGTTCTTAGATAGTCCTGCTGCGTCCACCCTCATTCTCGAAGCATACACACCGCCTGGTCATGTGCCCGCCCGCAAGAGAAACTCACGGAGACCCGCCCACCAGCTGCCTGTGTGTGCCTCTGTCTGTCTCTGGTGCTGTCTGTGTGTGCGCGGCTTTCTCTCGCGCTGCCTCTGTGTGAACTGGTCAGGCACAGAGAAGGTCAGCTGCTGAGAGAGCGTCTCGACTGATGCAGGGCCTGCATTAGTGAAGCAGGTGAGACGGTAATGAAACAGAGGCACAGAGCTTATTGGTTTTTAAAGACTGCTTCCTTCATTGTGTTCTAACCTCAGTTTTAAAGGATTGTTGTAAGGATCCCATGGAATACCCCTCGCAAACTGTTTTACACGCTGCATATAGCGATTCACTTCCGCAAGAAACATGCCTCTATGAACAGTCAACGTGGCTCAGAGGTGCATGTGGACTCTACGACAGATGAACATAAATGACGCCGTTTTTCCTGTGTCATCGAGTCCGAGTTGGTGGGTGTGGTTCTGCGAGTTGTCGTTGTATCCAATGGTCTTAGAGTTGGTGGGCGTGGCTCCTTCCTGCATGCGCCATGGGCGTCTTACTTGTCTTACTTACTTAGTGAATCCACGCCCCTTCTGGCGTGCTTTCCATGGGTGTCTTGCCTTAGTGAATTATATATATAGATTCTAAAGGGTTCACAAACTTTCAAGCACAACTGTAGCTATTATATTAATAAACAAATAAACATTACTTTGGTTTAAGAAAAAAAAAACAATTAATATTACAAAGGTAATGTTTACTGATTTTTACAGTAATTAAGCATGCCATGTCAGCAGCTACTAGCTCCATTAATTCCTGTTCTCACAGATTATGCACTTCAGTTAAAGCTTTCCATGTCAGTAACTGAAAAGGTTTGCCATGTGCTTGAAAACATAAACCAATTTCTGGCAAATGAAGAAGTTTTGAAATTCTAACTAAGTTTTTTTTGGAATGATATGTAGTCGAATATACAGTATGTGACACTGGCACCTCGTCAAAGGCCATGTCCTGTCTTTTGCCCAATGCAGTCGCAATAGACACTGAATTACACCAGTCAGAAAATAAACAACCATAGCCATGTTCAAAACATTCCATGGATAAACGCAAAGCTTCCAATCTTTTATCACAGCTATGTATGGCGCTGTATTAAAAAAAAGCTAATAGTCTCGCCACTTGTTGAACTCACTCAACTGATAATTGATTGGTTTCAATATTCACAGCTCTAAAAGCCTGCACAAATTGTTTATTTTTATTTCACAATTAATGCTATAAGAACATAAGACATAAGAAATTTGACAAATGAGAGAAGACAACTTAGCCCATCAAATCCATGTGTTTTGCTAATAACTAAGCTGCCCCAATGTCTTATCCAAATTTTTCTTAAAGGTTGCCAAGGCTTCAGATTCAACAACGTGTCTCGGTAGTTTGTTCCGGAGTACCACAACTATTTGTGTAAAGAAGTGCTTCCTGGATTCAGTTTTAAATTTACTTCCCCTTACGTTTCACTAATGTCCTTAAGTATGTGATTCACACTTAAGCCAAAAGAATATTTGGCATAAAATAATGACATAAAATAGTCAATTATAAAAACCTGTTTTAGTCATGCATTGTGGTTTAGTGGTTAAGGCTTTGGACTTCAAACCCTTAGAATGTAGGTTGACGTCCTGCTCTTGACAGTGTGTGACCACAAGCAAGTCACTTGACATGCCTGGGCTCCAACTGGAAAACCCAAGAGAAATGCAACCAGTTGTATCAAATTTTGTAAAGCACTTTGGATAAAGGCATCAGCCAAATAAGTCAATGTCTTCAAAGTGTTGATACTTTATTAAGTTAAACCATGGGGGATTTCAGTCCTGTCCTGTGATTCTTGAGGTGTAACTACCATCACAAAAGCTTTCAATCTCTGCCACTCCATATTTTTTGTCTTCTCATAGCACCTGTTTAGAACCACTGATCTACAGTTTTGCAAATGAAAGAGACAGGCAAAACACATGAAATAGGATGGGAAGCCAGAGACGCGCCCTGTTAATAGCTGGATGTAAGACTATAAAGGTTCAGAAAAATCAATAATCAAGTGTACTTGCTCTGGCAAAACTGAAGTACCTTGAAGCTTTTTTGGTCCCCAAATGAACAATGTCTTTCGGTCTTCTATTGAAGGAAGTCAGAGGCAGGTGCTGGAGCCGCAGTTATGGTTGTTTCTAATGACTTTTGCTTTCAAATCTGGGAGTAGAAAAGGAAGACACATAAGAGGCTATATAGCAGTTGAATTCTTCCCCAATGTACTCTAAACCTAAGCCCCATAAAAGATTCCCTAAGCTTGCACACGTGACTGCTTTTAAAGTGGTAAATACTCAGATGATACCACCATGAGAACACATGGAAAACTGGATATATTTTTACCTTTTTCTTTGCCCTCAGGCTATTCTTCTGTTCATAACATTCTAATATATTTGAGGTTTGAGCCACACAGCACTTTGAAATACATCTGTTGAGCTTTTTTTACAAAATAATTAAAATCAACTCACATTGAATGAATATTAACTGCCAGCTAACCAATCGCTTTAATTCTGGATCATTTTAATTTTCATAGGTAGTTTATGGGTGACAACCTTTGGGCACAAATAGGGCTAAGTATTGCTATATTGTGTGCTAATTAATTTAAGAAAATTTTTCACAACAGTTTGGTCTGACTTTTAGATTTTACTTCAGCGTTTTTTTTTTTTCTACATTTACTTCCATGTCCTTATCATTCCAAAATACACTGTCTCAACTGGAGCCTCCATAAGTATGTGCTAAAAAACTCATTATTGTACTGAGTGCACAGGATGACAGCAGTATAATCAAGTCAAGTCATGTTGGAGAGCATGCACTGGTACAGTGCGTTGTCGCACCCACTACACGACAAAATAGCTCAGGATCCTGGTTGGCAACCCTCCAGGCAGACTTGACCCTCTATCTGCACCAGTCAGGTGTGGGCGACCCTTTGGCCTGGTCCAGCCACTCGGGTCCCCAACAATGAGAATCTTATGAGCTGGATCACCCTTGGGGAAACGCACCACATGGCCATAGTGCCGTAACTGATGCTCCCTCACAATGCAGGAAATGTGCCTTATTTGAGACTCCATGAGCAACCGCTCATTGAACACAAAGTCAAACCAACGGTACCCAAGGATTTTCCAGAGAGACACAGTACCAAAGAAGTCCAGTCTTTGTCTCAGGTCACTGGATAGCGTCCATGTCTTGCAACCATATAGCAAGACAGGAAGCACCAGGACTCCAAAGACTTGGACCTTCGTCCTTTTGCATAGATATCGGGAGCGCCACACACTCCTTTTCAGCGACCTCATGACCCACCATACTCTCCCAATCCATCTACTGACTTCATAGGAAGAGTCACCAGAGACATGAATGTCACTGTCAAGGTAAGTAAACCGCTCAACAAGGTCGACATTCTTTCCGCAAACAGACACACTGCTGATGGCTGGGCCCAAGAGGTCATTAAAGGCTTGGATCTTTGTTTTTATCCAGGACACTCACAAGCCCAGACACTCAGACTCCTCGATCAGCCTCTTGAGTGCCCCGATGAGAGCCTCCATTGACTCCGCGAAGATCATAGCATCATCAGCAAAGTCAAGATCCGTGAACCTTTCTTCACCAACAGATGCCCCGCAGCTGCTGGACCCGACTACCTTGCCCCACACCCAGTCCATACAGGCGTAAAACCAGACTGTTCTGGTTGCTGGTAGGTGAGCAAGTGATCACATATCCTATTGAGGACAACCCTAGCAAGGACCTTACCTGGCACAGAGAGCAGTGATATAACCCTGTAGTTGCTGCAATCCAGGCAATTACCCTTCCCTTTCCAGATAGGGACGACAAGTCCCGTTTTCCAGTCAGTTGGGATGATGCCAGTCTCCCAAATGGAAGAAAAGATTGCTTGCAATGCCAGGAGGACAGCCTTACCACCAGCCTGGAGAAGTTCACCTTGGATACCACAGATCCCTGCAGCCATTCCCACCTTCAGCTGGTTCACTTACCTCTGCTTTTTCAGTAAGATTGGGTGGTTCACAGCTAATTGGAGTATCAGCCTCAAGAACCGTGGACCCAGAGATATCCAACATCCTAGTCAGAAGATCAGCTTTGAACAACTGCTCAATGTGGCCAGCCCAGTGGGTCACAACAGCAGTGTCATCTGTATGGACTGTTCCATCAGCCGCCCTGACTGCAACTCTCCGAGGAACAGATTCAGATGTGCCTAATACTTTTGATTCCTCTGTAAACAGGACGTGGGTTACTAGACCACAGATGGTGTGTCACTTGCTCACAGATTCCTCTAACAAACGCCTCTTTATCTGCACTCAGAGCCTTTGCAGCCATCCTTCTCAGTTCCCGGTACAGACCAGAGTTGCCATTGAGCCGTGTGCTGCATCTCCTCTCGATTGTATTCAGGGTGCCCTGCGAGATGAAACACCTCCTTCTGGGAACACCAGTAACACTAACACAACCCTCAGCAACCTTCAGGGTCTTGTCATGGAAGGTCTCCCACATCACATTTGGATCAGCAGTCATACCCAAATCTGCAGGTTCATCACACAAACTGCATGCAAACTTATTAGAAACAGCCTGGTCTTGGAGTCTGGCCAAATCCAGGCTCATTTTCCTAGTAGGTGGTAACCTACTGGACCTAAGCTGGATCCTAAGAGTAGCAACAACAAATCTGTGGTCAGAATTCACAAACTGGGCACTTCTGTAGGCCCTGTAGTTTTGCAAGAGCCTCCAGCATCTGCCCACAAGGATGTGATCAATCGCCTTCACCGCACCGCCAGTACTGGAGTACCAAGTCTAATGATGCGGTTCTGGGCGCAGGAACCAGAATCCAGCAATTCCCAGCCCCTGACCATTTGCAAAGTCAAGGAACAAGCCACTTTCACCACGGTCAGCATACCCATACCCATGGGGACCGAAATAACCCTCATAGCCAGCCCTGTCAGTGCCAGTGGCTGCATTGAAGTCACCCATGACCAGAGGAGTGTCACCTCATGGACATCCATCAACCACCGAGTAAAGCTGCGAATAAAATGTGTCCATCGCCCGAGACATCACTCACCACAGTCAGAGCATACACTGAGTCAACAGACAGGGCACCCAGGGAGTGCCATAATCTGAGTCTCATAATATGCTCATTGAAAGGAGTGACATCGGACACCATCAGAAGAAGCCAATCCACTACAGCAACAGCTACTCCCCGAATATGACAGCAATCAGAGCAACCAGACCAATAAAAAGTGTATCCACCTAAAGAGATCTGGCCAGTCCCTGGTCTGTACCCCTCAGATAGTGCTGCCACTGACATGCAGAGTTTATGGAGCTATTCCAACAGCAGAGGAAGATGATCATCTTGCTGAAGAGACAAGATGGTTAATGCGCCTACCCATATGGGCTAACTCAAATTGGGGCCCAAGTGCTGCCGTGCAGTGGGTGCACCACATCCTGCCACCCACCCCCATGATTTCCCTGCAAGTTGGAGGATATATATATATGTAATATTTAAATTAGGAGAAGCATGCCAAAGCCGAAAAATGGATGTCAAATAAATCTTTCAAACAAGCCAAAAATATTACACCAAAATCAATTGAAATAAATCAAGAAATAAAAGGGTCAGAAGCCTGTAATTTGTATTCCTTATCCAAACAAAAGATAAAGTCGTAGTGATAAACAGAAGCGAATTCATTGCCAGAAAATTGTAAACACTAATTAAGGAATACTTACTTTTTTTCATTAAATTATCCACAAGTCTGGATGACCAGGAAGTGGATGACAGTTACCTTCATACCTTTGACCAGATGATCTGACAAACCATACAGTTCCTGTTGGCAATACTTAGCAACAGCCTGGTAACCAGACCAGACAAAATGCACAAAACTGCAGCTCCCGTGATGCTAAGAAAATGTTGCTGTGGAAGATAATGTCTCATTCTGAAATTGTGAAAACTTCACTAAGCAAAAATGAAATGCAACAACTGAATTCCTTGACTAGCAAGCCCCCCAGAAAATAAGTCAAAAAATGACTATAAAAATTAAAACACTTTTTAAATCATGACAGTTATGGGGTGCTATGACATGCATACATACACATTTTGGGCAAATTTAGAGTCACTGCAGTGTAAGAAATGTGTGTCTCTTAATGTTTTAAATTTCCTATGAGTCTTGACTTTTACTCGTATAAGAAATGAATGATTTATTAGGGAGGAAGACATTCTTACTATATGTTAGTCCATTCATTGTCTTAACCTGCTTACCTATAGTGCATGGTTGTAGGGCACCTTTCGCCTATCCCAGCACTCTTGCAAGGCAGGAATAACACCTGGACATGGAACATTCATACCTTTAAACATTACTAATCAATTAAAAATAATTATATAAAAGAATTTTGGCAAAAGTCAAAATCCTAGGTTTTGTATAGAAATGAACAAAAATGGCAAGAGATCTAATATTTAATCCATGATTGACTTGTTCAGTCTGCAGAATGGATTGAGAGTTTCCATGAATGGTTCCTTTAAAAGAATGTTTACCCAGCTGAACAAATGGCAATGTTGTGAGTACAAGAAGAAGAATGCTAATCCCCCTGTGCAGCCTGATTTGATCAGATTAACAATGCGATTGAATCTCCTGATATACATGTTTAATAAGTCATACAGAGTAAATCTGTATCAGAAAATAGTAAATATGTTTTTATATGCAGTTCTAGTATGCCAAAGTCAGTACAGTTACATTTAATCACACTGTAAATTTTGGCATTGTATTGCCATGTGCTGGCACATCAGGTTCCTTTTTACTTTATTCTACAACTTACATCACCACCTTTTCCATTTGAGGAGACAGTTGCACTAATGTTGAACATCAACAACATTACTGAGTGTTGTTGTAGGCATTATACTAGTCCTGTATCAGTGTAGTCAATAACTAAAGGTGAGGATCTGAACTTGTGAGATATATGAACGGCTAAACCCATGTCTCCATGTTCGACTGCATTTCAGTTTCACTGCTCCATCTAACAGTGCTTCTGCTGCAAGATTTCATCTCCCTTTGCCTAGATGAAGTCTGAGATAAAAGCCCCCTTTTCCTCCCCACCTCTCTGAGATGATCTGTGCAAGAACTAACACTGGCTGGGAACCACATGCCAAGATCAATGGATTTTTGGGAAAGACAGTGTCTTAATAGGCGAGTACTGTCTTTCTCATCCCTCACTGTAGCATCTCTCTTTCTTCCAGTCAGGTCTGGGGTGTCAATGCTACAATATTTAGTGTTTTTGTAAACCTTTTTGATGTGCCATCATTTTTATAAATTGTCAGAGCTAATGCAGACGAATATACATTGAATATCAAAGATGAATGTTAACAATCTATAATCAGTCACTAAGGTGCCTGTGTGTCCAATCCCTCAGAATGGTCAGTTGTGTGTGTCCAGACCCACTCTGATTGGTCAGTTTGACTTTGGTGACACAATTGAAAGAGAAAGTGCAAGAGAGAGGCACTTGAGGAGAAGAAAAGGCATAGTAGGCACACTGAGAGAGATGTCTTCAACGAACGGAAGTATAAAACCAGGCAGGAGGCGACAAAGGCACCTTGAAAATAATGACGAATCTGAGAGAGGGAGTGCTGGTTAAGGTAGGTTCAGACACACATGGATACAGAGGAAAGGTTTTAAAGGTATACATAGGGCAAGAAATAGAAAATATTTTTAGATCATTCTGTTACCTGTCTTGGACAGTTAGAGTGGCTTTAATAAATAATATAATACATCTTCTAACATTTCATTTGAGTGATGATATTTCCACTGCTGTTGATAAAGTGTGGGTTACAACAGTCACAGTAAGGATCTGGGGGTAGGTGTCGCAACAGGATTTCTAAAATAAACAGAAAACACCTTTTTAAGGCATTTATTAATGCCTTACTATAAAAGAAGCACTAATACGTTCCAGTATGAACTGGTATTCTGTCTATTGATTCAATTTGACAGTCTTGAGCCAGGGCAAGGCGAAGGACTGAACATTGGTGATGAGGATTTTGCTAAATGGATGTGTTTCACACTAAAAACCGAGTTGAATTTTTGTTCAACGTTGGAAATATCTGTGCCAAAATTTGATTGCTACGCTAAACCCACCACGCTGGGATGACAATAGACAAGATGGCAAGTGGCGTTTGAGTTGTATGCAGATGGCAAAGGACTAATTTTAATAGATAATGTATCAGAAATGACAAAACAATAGACAAGGTCATTGCTTTTGAACCATGTGGAAAATAAATATGGGCTGGTGGATTACAGCAGAGCAGTAGCTGTGTTAAACGCATACTTCATGTACCAAATGAACACAGCTTTTGCAAGACAAGCTTTTTACGAGCTGCTACAAAAGCAAAGTGAGACTATACAACAATTTGCTACACTGGCTTAGGTAAGCAGCTAAAGACTATGGTTTTGAGGGTGATAGAGACAAACAAATCAGAAATAGGGTATTAAGAAAGTGCACTTCAGTATACGTACAGAGGAAGTTGGTAGAAGAGAGTTTAAGGCTCATGCTAATACTGTCACTTGAGATGGCAGCATAATGTGAACTCAGAATTTACTATGTGATACCTAAATTTTCCATAAGTCCTTGAATGCACTGGAATGTTTCAAATGTCCTTGTGTCAATTAAAGTTGACCAGAAATCAAGTTTTATAAATAAAATGTATTACTATTATCTTCTGTCATGTCACTTTTTCTTTTTTGGATTGTATTACTGGAGAGTATTATTTTAAGCTTGTCAGCCTCTTTTTTACCACAAATTATTTGCACCATATCGACAGTTGTCCATAAAATCATGCTGTATTTTTGGTAATTGTATGTGACTTATTGGATTTTGCAATGCATAATCCAACTTGATAACTGGCGGACCCTTCCAAGCTGGGATGCCTGGAAGGACCACAAGAGGGACAATACCTCCCTTGGGCCACGAGAGGACAGCCGTCCTGGTTTGCATGGTGGCCACCGCCAGGGGGCGGCCAGAGGATTAAGGAGCCTGGAATCCAGCACTTCCACCACAGTCGGAAGTGCTACTGGAAGTAATTCCAGGAACACCCGGAGTGCTTCCGGGTGCTCTTACGGCAATTCTGCCACACCAGGAAGTGCCATCAGAAGACTATCAGGAAGCAACTGGAGCACATACTGGGCATTATAAATGCGGCTGCCTCACTCCTTTAGAGGAGCTGGAGTCAGGAGGAATAAGATGGAGCTTGCGTGAGGAGAAGTGAAGGCGGCAGAAGAAATAAAGAAAAGGAAAAGGACTGTGAGCTGGATAATGATTTGTGCACTGTATTGGTTGAGAAGGTGCTGACGGAAATAAACATGTGTTTTTGGACATTTGGTGTCTGTCTGTCTGTGTCCCGGGATTCATCTTCCACATTTGATAATAATGCTTTTTCATTAGTAGCGCCTTTCTCCTTGTGGAGATAGTTTAGCTTTCTTTCAAACAATTCTACAGGCTTGTCTTTTTTTGTCTGTATTTAAAAGTCTATGTAGCTTCGACGTCTTTATACTTACTTTTGACAACACTTCTTGACAAACTAAACACTGGGGTTTATTTGAAATAACAGTAAAATCATATTGAGATATTCATCACTGTATCACAATTTATATTTCTTTTTATTCTTGTCACTGCCAGGTACAGAATGTTCCAATGATCTTTTGGAAAGTTTATCCATCTTTAACAAAATGGGTATAGCTCCTATTCTTATCATTGAATATTCAATATTGTACTTGTCACTCAAAAGTACAGCGCACAGCTTGAAAATGATGCTTCGATACTTATATCAATAAAGCTGAATTTCCCGAAGATCCCAGTGCCATCAAGCAATGATGCAGCAATTAAAAATAATTAGCATGCACTTTCTCAGACTTGATGAAAAGTCTAGGAAACATGAACAAAGACAAACAAACTACACTACTGGGTAACAAATGGCACCATTAGTTCTATTATTGGTTAACTCTTTTACTGCCTCTCAGCTGCTGTTTGTTTACAAATGGTGTTGAGTACAGTAGTGGGGGGTCACAAACAAAATTCATGCCCAAAAGTGGGTCGTACCTTAAAAAAGTCTGGGAACCACTGGCTTATACATTGTGAAATGTCACGTCTCTCTCTTGCTCTCTTATGTGACCCCTATGGCTCCTTCCACGTGGCTCACGTGATCTTTTTGCTGCTGTTTCCATTAACTGTATGTTCCTCCAGCCATCTCTGCTGCACCCTGATCACTTGCAGTTAGAGGCACCACTGTGCTCACTTTCTCCAACTCTGTGAGCTGAGCTAATCTAAGCCGGGATCCTTCCTGAGATCACTGGTGGCCTCTTATTTGTTAAAGACTGGAAAAAAACACCCAAAATTAGCTCATAGGAAAAATTTGAGCAGGGCAGGAATAAATAAGGGGTGAAGTTGGCAAAAAATCAGAGTAGTGCAAAGGTTAGAAACAGAAAGAGCAACAAACCTAAAACATCTTTAAAAGAGCAGGTTAAAATTGTAGGCGAATGACAAAAGTGAGGTCAATACAGAAACAGCTGAGAAACTGACTATGCTAAGAGTCTTTTAACAGAGTTGATACATTGAAAATGCTGATCACTACCATATTTATACCAGAAGGTATAGTGATGTCACCAACCGCAACAAATGCAATCACACGAAACACCCGGAATTACTTTGTGGTAAAGAAAATCAACAAGAAAGTAAAACAATCCTGCTAGTCAAAATCAGTTTTAAATTCCAAAATAGATAAAATTGATACTTATGTTTCTCAAAACGCCAGGAAAAAATTACATCTCGCAAATATAAGTTTATTAAGATAAAAAAACAATGAAATATAGATCCACAATCATAAAAGTACCAAGGCTAGTGGATTTCAACAGAGGAGTTGGTCTTTTGAGCTTTGCTCTTTTACTGCTTGATCATTTCTCCCTCTCTATTACAAACACATACACATGCACGCACATGCACAAACACACACACACACATACACTGTTCAGGTTTCAGGATGTCTCCTCCTAATTTGACAGAATTTTTTTATGGTCATAATGTTACCTGTCCCTATATGTTGTGATTGGGGATTCCTGAGCACAGTTAGTCCCAATAATGTCCCCAAATGCCCACCAGAGGGGGGGGGACATCAAACCCTGGCTAATCACAAAAGGACAATGCTCTCTCTGCACGCTATATGATACAAGGACTACAAAAGCAAAGGAGTTGCCTGGAATCACAACAACAATCATGAGTCGATTAATGTCCCTATACACGAATCCAAAGAATGGTCCAAAAATTGAGCAACAGGCCACAAAACACCAGAAACAGGTAATTATCAAGATAGCAAAAATTACAGGAGGACTCACCACCCACCTACCATATTCAGCAAACCACAAGGAACTGTGGTATTTCTCGGTCTGATAGGACTACGGGCAGTTCTTTGTGGTGATGGGCAGGTGGTCCCAACCTTTTGAGGGAACCACTCACAAAACACATACAATACAATAGTAAAAACAATGATACATAAAAACTAGATGCCTAACAATGTTAACATAAACAAGAAAAATCAATAATGAATAAAATGGAAATGAATACAACATTTGAACCCCAGAAGGGGGGACCCTGGCTGAAACAACTCTTTAATAGAAGGTTAGGGTTCATGATTGCTGGGTCTCTTGAATCTGCTGGAGAAGGTACTAACGGTGTCCTAGGACCTCCCCAGTCATTTTCTTACCCTAGAAGTGATAGCTGGGTTTTTCCAAAAAGCAATTTCATGCACTAACTTGAAAAACCTCAGAAGGAGAGGCAAGAAACATATCAAGGTGAGCAAGCCCTCTTACCAAATAGAGTCTTATTAACTCCTGTTTTGCTTATTCCTGAGGCTTACAGGTTTATTGCTTTCCCTAAAATGTGTATCCTGTCTCTAAGAACCTTTATCTTTCTGTTTTATTGTTTACGTTGTAAAAAATAATTTTTTTGTACTTTTGGCCTCCTTGGCTCATCAGTGCCTTTCAGGTCATCACTGGTTATGGTTCCCATGAACTAAAGGCTACGTCAACATCGTATCTGCTAGGTTACACGCAAAAACTGCCAAACACCCTAAATCTGAAGCCATTAAATCAAATCAATTAATCAGTCTAAAAGTACACTTATAAACTATATCGTGACAAATAGACATAAAGGTGTATTTTTATTCCATTATAAAAACATAGCATAAATCAAGACTAAATTGCATAAGGGAATGCTTTCATCTTGCCTCCAGATATTGCATATTAGACTGCACAGAAATCACACTTTGCTTTCATTAACCACTTAAGTTACAGTCACAAAGTCCAATATTCATCATGTCCCACAGCCTTTTCATTTCCTAGCATCATCACCAGATTGAAATTGTTTTTAAAGAACAGTACAAGTAACTGCATGTTCTTCAGCTCTGATACACTGTAAGGAATACATGAATGGGTGGGTACATGGCCCAACGTCATTTCTGCTGCCTTTTAGAGATAGTGTCTACTGTGATTATTTAAATTTACAGAAGAAGGTGTATGAGTGAACACATCTCAGGGGTTAGAATACTACAATGGACCCTTTATGCCAGTGTCAGCTGTTCTTGAATTCATGAACATCCCCCTACCAATTCATTTTGAGACAATAATTGGCTTACCACTCCCAATTTGTCTTCATTGGTTAGATGTTAGAAGATGTGATAAAGTCACTGAGATTGCATCCGCTGAAACGTTTTAAACACTCAGCTAGAATTCATAAGTGGCCTGTTATTTACCAGTCTGTTTAAGAGTGGGCTTGGGGGTCAGACATCTTTTATTTAGCTAAGTGTATTTTCTATTACATCCTCTCCCCTTAAGACCTATCAGCATTGATCCTTCAAGGTTCCAGCCACATTTCTCTGTTGAAGTCTCACTGGGTTTATCCAAAAACAATTACTAAAAACAATGATTGGAAGTATTTACTAGACAATATTTTTGCATTTTACCAGCATCAACATAAAACAATATTAAAATGCAATGATAAAAGGGGATACATTTGAAAGACTTGCTTAGACGTTTGAGAAGCTGTAGCTGATTCTTTGCATAGACTATACAGGGAGATTCACTCAAAAGAGGTCCCCAATATTCTGTAATAACTTTCGCTAGGATGAAGCAATCTGAATGAAACAATGTGCAATGTGCTCGTCAGTATATGGAGCTTCGAACAAGGGGGAATGCCCCTGTGTCATAGTGATGAGGTTGGCACCAGACAGCCGTCATGATGTTTAACCTCCATGTGCAACTTCTGGGTGCATACCTGTACCCCTTCACTCAGTCACTCAACTTCTTATCAGGATGGTTGTGTACAGTATTGAGCAGCACGTCTTCATGGTGCAAATCTATTGGGTGTCACGCACGAGTGTTTGGGGAACGGCAGACTGACCTGGGTTGCTATGGAAAACGTACCGCGAGGGTCAACGACAGGGTACTAACTTCTCTTTCCTTCCTCCTTCAGAAAGCCCGAGGCCTCACCGATATAAACAAACGCCATGACGGCTACAGGAAGCACACACTTCCGGGTCTGTTTATCCCCTCTGACGACCCTGATGACATCATTTCCCAGAATCCACTATGAATACCCAGCATCCTTCACATCAATCTCCGGTCCGCCTCCATAAAAAGTTCTTCCTTTCTCCCCTCATGGTCTTTTACTTTTCTGAACGTTTTGTGATTGACTAACTGTCTGAATTTTGGTTACAGTATACGGGCGGAAACCCCAAATCTTGCAACGTGTGTTGTCTTCTTTATTACAGTGGCGTAGCCGGCAGGATTGACGAGGGTCCGAACAATGACAGACGGGCAGGACCTGAACGCGGTCCTCAACACTTTGGTCGTGGAGCTCCAGGCCGTTAAGGTGGAACAGGCCACAACCAAGGCAGAGCTCGCAGAGACGAAGAGGCGGCTGACTGTTGCGGAAACGGTAAGACCGGAGCCTCCTCGGCCATTGCACCCTCCCATGCAACCGCTATCCGGGGAGGACGACATAGAGTCGTACCTCTCCATATTCGAGAGGACGGCAACCCGCCACAAGTGGCCGCGGGCAGAGTGGGCGTCCATTTTGGCCCCGTACCTAAAGGGGCCTGCGCAATTTGCATATCACGACCTCCCTGAGGAGGATGCCGCCCAATATGAGCTCCTGAAGGCTGAGATTTATCAGCGATACGGGGTAACCTCCGGCTAACAGGCACGCGCTTGGCGTCACTGGCGCTTTGACCCCGCACTACCGGCTCGAGCCCAGGCCTTTGAGTACTGGGGCAAGCTCGGGCGCTGGCTACGGCCAGACAGAAACCAGGCTCGCCAAGTGGTGGAGCAAGTGGCGTGCGAGGGTCTGATTTTACGCGATGCCGGATTATCTTGCTCAACAGGTCCGGAGGCACCCGTTCGCTGATATGAACGGCCTTTTGGAAGTTCTAGAGAGGCAGCTGGCGGTGACTCAACTCGGGAGGTCTGAGAGCCCAGCGTGCGGGTCACGGCAGGGACGGACCAGTGTCCCCGAGCCCACTCGCAGCGCCACGGAGGCTCCGGTTAAGCCGAAGGAATGAAGGCTCGCGCTACCGCGCTGTTTCAAGTGCGGTGAGCCGGGACATCTGCTGCCGTCTTGCCCGCTTAACCAGGAGCCGATGGATTGCAGCTGGGCAAAGGAGGAGAGGTACTGTGCACTGTCTAACCCCCTTGCGGTCACGAATACGGGAGTGGTGTTGCTAAACAGGCACTTGGTGGTGGCAATGTTCGACTCCAGGAGCAACATAACCATTGTTGCTCGCCGTTACGTCCTACCATGACAGTGGCTCCCGCACCGCTTGGGAGTAAGGTGTGTGCATGGGAAGACCAGATCCTATAGATCTGCAAGGTGTTTCATTACGTGGGAAGGGGCACTGAAACAGTTGGTGGTGGCTGTAATGCCAGATCCCCCCTTTCCGGTCATCTTGGGACGAAACTGGTCGGATATTAATAGCGGTAGGACTGTCACCGCTCCTCTGCCAAGGCTAGGTCTGCTCATGGAGGGTCACCCACACCGTGCACATCGGCAACTGTCGATGACGTAGACAGGTCGGGAGAATCCTCTTCGGGGGAGGACCCCGACCCGGAAGACGCCCCGAGCGGAGCTCCGGAGCCAGCAAGCGCTCCCGTGGCTCCGTTTACGGACGTATTCGCCGGCTTGGATACCCAATACCGGTCCACGCCAGCCTCCTTTAAGCGTGAACAATGGAACGATGATTCCTTGAAGTTTGCCAGGAATGCCATTGTCTCCGGTGACGACATTTCGTCCATAACCTCTACACCACACGGCCCCTACTTTGTACTGGAAAACAATCTGCTTTATCGGGTTGCTGAGCACGAAGGCGAGGTGCGGAAGCTGTTGCTAGTGCCGTGAACCTACCGACGGGAGGTTTGTGAGCTAGCTCACGCCCACCTCCTAGGTGCCCACCTGGGAACAGAGAAAACGCTGGTGAGAATAAAACTCCAGTTTTATTGGCCCGGGGTCAATGAGGAGGTCCGTCGTTTCTGCCAGTCCTGCCCAGTCTGTCAGTTACGTCAGATTCCCCGCAGGGACCGTGATCCACTGATCCTGATCCCCCTGATAGATATCCCATTTGAGCGGATCGGTGTCGATCTAGTTGGCCCTTTGGAGACTTCCGTGCGTGGTCACAAATATATTTTGGTAATGGTTGACTACGCAACCCGATACCCCGAAGCAGTCCCCCTGTGTTCTGCTAATACGAAAAACATCGCACGGGAATTGGTAGCAATGTTTTCCCGAGTGGGCATACCCAAAGAAGTCCTCACGGACCAGGGTACGCCCTTTACATCGGATACGTTCAGGGAAGTTGCCAAACTACTCCAGATTAAGCACCTCAAGACATCCGTCTATCATCCCCAGACAGATGGACTAGTTGAGCGCTTCAATCAAACACTGAAGCAGATGCTCCGCAAGGTGGTCAGCGCGGACGGTAGGAACAAGGACCAACTTTTACCACTCGTGCTTTTCGCCTACAGGGAGGTCCCCCAAGCCTCCACAGGGTTTTCCCCCTTTGAGTTACTATATGGGCGACAACCCCGGGGCTTATTGGATGTACTTAAAGAAGGCTGGGAAGGGGAGGCGCTTCCCTCCACTAACCTCCTGGAGTATATCGCGCACTTACGCGATAGATTGGCTAAAATCCGGCCCCTGCTTAAGGATCATATGTCTAGGGCTCAAGCAGCGTACCGGAATTATAACAGAAACACCTCGCTACGCGAGTTCCAACCGGGAGACCGCGTGATGGTGCTCGTGCCCACCTCCCACTCAAAACTGTTGGCTCATTGGCTGGGGCCCTACGAAGTGAAAGAGAGAAAAGGGCTCGTGGACTATTTGGTGAGTCAACCAAATCGTCGACCGAGTCAAAGAGTGTACCATGTCAACCTTCTGAAACCGTGGAGAGACAGGGAGAATGCCCTGCCTTCCGGCCCCACGCTCTCCCTTTACTCAGAAAAAACCCCACTTCACTTCGCTTCAAACCTGTCCCCTACCCAACGACGGGAGCTCGAAAAAGCCATCCTGTCTGTCCCGGAGGTGGTCAGCGAGGCACTAGGCCGGACCCCGCTGATTGAGCACGACATTGTAACCGACCCGGGGGTGGTTGTCTGGGAACGACCCTATCGCCTCCCAGAGGTGAAACGCGCTGAGGTGGAGCTAGAGGTCGAAAAGATGCTCAACCTAGACATCATTGAGGAAAGCCATAGCCCATGGTCAAGTCCTATCGTCCTCGTATCCAAGCCGGACGGGTCGTGGAGGTTTTGCAATGACTTCAGGCGTCTTAATCAGGTCTCGAAGTTTGATGCATACCCCATGCCCTGGGTGGATGAGCTCTTAGAGAGGTTGGGGACGGCCCGCTATCTGACCACACTTGATATGACGAAGGGGTATTGGCAAATTCCCTTAGCGGCATCCGCCAGAGAAAAAACTGCTTTTAGCACCCCTAGCGGTCACTGGCACTACAAGGTACTCCCATTCGGGCTGCACGGGGCGCCAGCGACCTTTCAGCGTCTGGTGGACAAAGTGCTGCGGCCCCACCAGTCCTATTGTGCTGCCTACCTAGACGACGTGGTCATCTATTCCAGCACGTGGGAGGAACGTGTCGTGCAGGTCTACACGGTACTCCTGACGCTAGCGAAAGCCGGACTTCGCATCAACCCGCGCAAATGTTATTTTGGGATGAGCGAAGCCCGTTATTTGGGCTACCTAGTGGGGGGAGGCCTGGTGAGACCACAGTGCACCAAAGTGAAAGACATCTTGGAATGGCCCCGTCCGATGGTCAAGAAGCAGGTGCAAGCCTTCCTGGGGTTAGCGGGGTACTACCGCCGGTTTGTGCCTCGCTTCTCCGAGAGAGCAGCACCCTTGATGAACTTGACAAAGAAAGGGGCCCCTTTGCATGTGGTGTGGACCGATGACACGGAGCGGGCATTTTGTGACTTGAAACGGGCCCTTACTTCGGCACCTGTGTTAAGGACTCCTAACTTCTCGCTTCCTTTTCTCCTCCAGACCGATGCTTCGGACACAGGCCTGGGTGTTGTGCTGAGCCAAAGCATCGATGGTGTCGAACACCCGGTGATTTACATAAGCCGGAAACTGTTGGACCGGGAGACGAGGTATGCGGCGGTGGAGCGGGAGGCTCTGGCCATCAAATGGGCAGTGACGCACCTGCGGTACTACCTGCTGGGCCGGGAATTCACCCTCGTGACGGACCATGCCGCACTCCAGTGGATGGCTCTGCACCGGGAGTCAAATCCCCGGGTCACTAGGTGGTTTTTGGACCTGCAGCCCTTTAAGTTCACCGTCGTTTATCGCCGGGGCAGCCTGCAGGCCAACGCTGATGCACTCTCTCGTGTGCACGACCTCACGGTTCGGGTAGCCCGCCCCAAAGGGTCTGGGCTAACGGGGGGGTCCTGTCACGCACGAGTGTTTGGGGAACAGCGGACTGACCTGGGTTGCTATGGAAAACGTAACGCGAGGGGTCAATGACAGGGTACTAACTTCTCTTTCCTTCCTCCTTCAGAAAGCCAGAGGTCTCACCGATATAAACAAACGCCATGACGGCTACAGGAAGCACACACTTCCGGGTCTGCTTATCCCCTCTGACGACCCTGATGACTTCATTTCCCAGAATCCACCACGAATACCCAGCATCCTTCACATCAATCTCCAGTCCGCCTCCATAAAAAGTCCTTCCTTTCTCCCCTCATGGTCTTTTGCTTTTCTGAACGTTTTGTGATTGACTAACTGTCTGAATTTTGGTTACAGTATACAGGGCGGAAACCCCAAATCTTGCAACGTGTGTTGTCTTCTTTATTACATGGGTCACAAGTTCATTTAAGCAATGTCAGAATCAACTGGATGATCGTAAGTTAACGGAAGGTTACTTCCTGCAAGATGGAACAATGTGTCACACATTGGCAAGGAGCATGGAAGAAATTGAGTCTTTCTTCAGCAACATGGTAATTTTAAAGGGGCTTTAGCCACTATGGTCGCTGGATCTGACACCAGCAGATTTCTTTCTTTGGGGTATGCTCAAAGGAAAAGTCTATCGGAACAAGACTCAGATTGTGGAAGATTTGAAGGAAAACATCCAATGTGAAATTACTGCTATATTATATGTTCAGGAATATGGAGTGTCATGTTGAAATGTGTCTGGCAGAAAACAGAAAACACTTACAGCATCGAATGTAATGCAATCGATTACATATACATCAAGGTATATAGCATATTTTTTTTGGTTCAGATTTTTTCATCCTAACTAGAGTTACAACAGAATATTCAGGACCTCTTTCGAGTGAATCTCCCTATACAATGCCTGAAAACTTTGGGATAAACAAAAGTTAACTGTTGATGAAATTTGTACGTTTTTGGTTTACATGCTTAGTTATTTTGTCTGTTTATACACTGCCTTTGCCTTTTTTACAATTCAGAACTTCATTTATTCAAAAATTGTTTTATTATCCTCACAAATAATACAGAACATTCAAATATTGACTTATTCTTACATTTCCAAGATGTTTCTTCTGGATTAACTGGAAAATCTAAATTAGTTTGGTGTTTGAAGGTGAATGAGTGTACTTTGCGACTGAGTTAATTCACCCAAGTTTACCAGGGCTGTAGTTTAGAAGAGGGGACTCACATGTTTGTTTCATGTTTTCAAGTTGTCATTAAGGGTTATTGAGTGTAAACTGATGGGCAAAAATGGCAATGTATAGATTTAAAATTAAAGTTAAGGGTTCTGAATAATTTCTGAATCCGCTGTGTGTAGGCCAGGGCAGAATGACAGAACAATAATCTGGGAAACCAGTTCAGTCTTAGCTGGATCGCTTTCTGTAGAATTTGTATGTCTTCCATGTATTCAAGTTTATTTATTCCAGTTTTATTACACAGTTGAGTTCTTGGTAGGCCTGTTACAAATGGGTGTGTTCTATAATTAAATGTTATACTATGTACAGCTTATTCTTGTCCTATTGCTGTTGTGGCTCAGAAAAGCTAAATCTCTCATGATTAGTATTAGAAAGTGCATACATATTTACTATTGTTATGAGCTGGCCACTTTTTCTTGTTCTTTTCTTTTTCTTGTCCTCCATGGAAAATATTTGTGGAAATCTTAGTTTTGAATATTAATCATCCCATTTACCAGAAAAAAGTTTCAATTATTATTTTTATGTTGTTTACTGGGCAGCATGGTGGCACAGTGGGTAGCACTAGCAGTTAGCAGACCCAGGTTCGCTTCCTGGGTCCTCCCTGCGTAGAGTTTGCATGTTCTCCCCGTGTCTGCATGTGTTTCCTCCAGGTGCTCCAGTTTCCTCCCACAGTCCAAAGATATGCAGGTTAGGTGCATTGGTGATTCTAAATTGTCTTTTGTGTGTGTGTGCACTGCTCAGAGTTTGTTTCCTGCTTTGTGCCCTGTGTTGGCTGGGATTGGCTCCAGCAGACCCCCATGACCCTGTAGTTAGGATATAGCAGGTTGGATAACGGATGGATGTTGTTTACTATACCATTTTGTTTTACTCATGGGTGCCACCATTTTATTAGTTCTGTTGAAAACCATTCGTAGTTGCTAAGGGGTTGTGGTTTCACACGATGTTCCTTTCCCCACTCAAGATTTGGATAAAAGTAACTTCTGAAATAGATCTTCATGTGGTTATTTTTGCTGTTCTGGTATATAATGTTTTTCCATCCATTCTGACTACAGTTCTCATTAGCGTTCTGTTTTTGGTGTTTGAGTTCTTTGTGATCTTTTCAGTAATGTCCCTTTTTCTGACTCTGACCTTAACTCATTTCCCTGTTCAGTGTATTCATTCATCTTTGCACTGTTCAGTCCTTTTCAGTGCACACACAGAGTAACAGAGGAAGCAGTAATATAATAGTAAAAACAATAAAGATGGTCTCTTCTGTACAGTCTAATGCAACAGACACCATCACTGGCCCATTCTGCTTTATGCTTAAACAAATAAAAAATTCCTGCTACCATAAATCTGTTTTTATTTTATAGTACTCCATCCTCACTTGCTCTTGTTCTTGCTTTCTTTTTCTTACTATGGGCCAATTTAGCTGCATATAAGGAGCATCCTCTCTGGACTCATATGATCCGTCCCTTGACTGGTCAGATGTGGAGAATGGCTAACTGTGAGAGCTGTTAATAACATCTGGATCTCCAGTTTCCCTCCCCCTTTGACAGGTTTGGGTGCCCACTAACGGGAAGGTTGACTATCACTATATGCCACAGGGTTTTGAGATGCTTTCCCTAGTTTTTAGGCATCATCCTTTAAAATTACTAATGCATATATTGTCTCATATTTTAGTTTTTAGCTCCCTTGCATATGCATGATGATGACAATGACATTTTTGTGTGCCTATTAAAGTACCCATTTTCAGCAGGGCCATCATTTTGCAGTAACTTTAAAAATAAAACAAAGTTTACAAAATTCATTTTTTTGGTTTTCTCAAGTATTAATGAAGCAAATAGGTATCTTATGACTGCTCCTCTTCACATTCTAATTGTATGATCAAGGTTGATTCCCCAGGGGAATGTGAAAGTTTACGGGCTTACTGATGAAATGGTGTAATTTTGCAGAGTGTCTTACAATTTACTTAAATGCATCATCAAAAAATAAGTGCCTGTTGCAGAAGCTTATACAGTACAGTAAGTCAGTGCCCTCCTCTTAAAAAAAAAGATAGGTACTTATACCGTTCTGTACTGATTGAAGTCAATGCAAAGTGCTTTCTGGAAACGGTGGCAGTTCCTGCATACGCGTATTTAAGTTGAAGTTCAAGTGCTAGTAAGGATTCATTTGTTTCAGCTGAGATTTAAACTCTTTTGTTTATATATACTTTTCTGGGATAGACTCAGGATGAGAATAACCTGAAATAAATGAAACTATGTCATTTCTTACAATACACAAAGACCTATAAGCTTAACAATAAAGCTTAATTTGCTCCAAGATGGGTAAAATGTTTAAGATGAAGACCAAACAAGGAAAACAGTCTGATAGTGTGATAAGGGAGGATGACCTGTAATATCTGAGAAATAATCTTTACATTTGCAACAAATAGGAAGTGTGGTCAAAGAATAAACTAGTTTGACATGAGAATACATGAGCTCATAAAGCAGACATATTTCCAATTGCACCTGAATTTGTTCTAAATTACTCAAGCAAATGTTTCAGTGGTGTGGAATACTGATTAGGGCAACCCAGTGGCCCACAGGGTAATGTTGCCGCTTAACAAGTAAAATGGCATAACACAACCACAGAAACTGGAGTAATCCTCACTGAGGATATGTAAATTTGAAATAGACTGTGTTTCATCTTATGGGTCTGGCTCTCAATGATCTGATTATATATTGTGACCACTAGGGGACATTGCAGCATCCCAAACCCCAAATACAACTGCACAGACACGAGTCTCGGATTTAAATGAAAGGTTTATTATAATAAGTTACCTTAACAAAGGTTTCTTTTTGGTATAACAACCTTAAGACAATCACAAACACAATCCTTTTTTTCTTCTTCCTTTCACTTCCACTCCTACCAGGTGAGCTTTGTTCTTCTTCCACGAAAGCTTCAACTTGCCTGGGTGAGGCAACATGACTACTTTTATCTAAGACATGGGAGCACTTCAAGTACTGGCCATATCTCGATGGAAATACTTCCAGGTCAAGCGGAACTCCCTCAAAGCAGGGATCATAAATCACCACAGCACCCACTGGCAGCACCCATGGAACCCAACAAGGCTGCTCCACAGCACTATAGTTCCCAGCATGCTCTGTGGGTGTCCATTTGGATACAGAAGCTGAGGAATGCTGCCATCCAGGGTATGGAATCCAACCCGATTGTAACATTATGCTGGGTAAGGATCCTTTATCCACCCCTGCTGGGATACTGACACTTTCCACAAATTGTTGGCAGATAGATAATTGTATCTTATACTCTACTCTTTGTTCGATAAGTAAACAGTGAGTCCAGATGGTCTACCACAAGAGGACTTATATAGTTCAGGGCCAGCCTCTGAAAGGTCTTCATGATGTGAGATGTACTGTAAGTGCAACTAGTCTTTAGTCATTAGCTCAAGAGGCATCTGCCTTCTTTGGAAAAGAAACACTTCAGGATGTTTTCCACATGTTTTCTGCATTTACTAAAGCCTTAGGGACAGACTGAATAGTGACAGAGGACACCACAAAGATGGTCAGCACAGGCTTTAAGAATGCGAGGACTGTCTCTGGTCCCATAGATTTTCCTTTGTGCAGCTTGCTTAGTTATCTCCTTACTTTGTCAGTTATGGACACCCTATGCTGATGGTCAGAGGTCAGATGGTCAGAACATCACTGGCCATTCCAGTGGTAACTGCTGTTGATGTAGCAGGAATAGTGTGGGGAGTCTTGTCATTGGAAGAAGGTGGCGGTGGGAGGGAAATCTATTAAAAAATGTATTCAGTGAGTTAGCCTTGTCCACATTCCCTTCTAGGACCTGAACCCTGGATCACCTGAGTCCAGTAATTATGCCATTTCTATTCCAGAAATCTTCCATGTTATTCTGAGTGAGTTTGTTTTCTGTTTTAGCTCCATAAGCTTCCTTTTCTTCACTCAGAAGTTTGTTTTACATTTACTGGATACCCTTCAGAGCCTCTTCATCACTGGATTTAAATGCTTTCTTTTTCTCATTTCTTTTTATTATTCCAGGGCTTGTTGTTTGGAAAGCAATGCACTGTCTTTGAGGGTACTAAAGTGTCGACACAAAAGTCAATATAGTCTGTGATGCAGTGACCAAATCCCTCAATATCATCCTCATGTGTCTGTCACTTGGAAGCAGTCACTCAGAGCCATTTCAGGCTCCATTCTGCAGTTTTCATGGTACAATTTCTAGGACTCTGTACATGTTCATATTTTGCTCTGCCCCAGGTTAGCATACTCAGAAAAAACACATTCCAGTGATTCCTGCAATAAGACATGTGTGCATATTAAATGGCAGTCATTAAATGCTGATTAGCATTGTGTAACACACATCTAAAAACAGACTAGATGATTAATTAAATTTGATTCTTGTCATTATAGATTTATTCAAGTTGACTCAGCAATTCCTCCTGGAAATATTGAAAGGCTAATAATAATTGATTTTTCATATTGTAGTGGTGCTGTATGGTTTATGTCATTTTGTGATCTGTAATTGCTGTTAGTTATTGTCCTTTTAAGTATATGTCAGTCTTCTATTATTAGAAATAACTGCCATTTGAGAAGTAATGGATTGACATGATTAATCACTGCTATACTAACACTCTGTGATGGAATTACCTGTTTCCAAGAAATAATTTCCTAGTCATTTATATATACTGTATATAGTACTTCAGTGCTTAGATTCATTATCTTCTTCTGATTCCACCATCTTTGACCAGAGACAGAACTACTTCAGTTTCTGATGACTGCTACCAGTGCAGAGAAATTACTGCAGAAGCAGTTTCTTCAATTCATACACAGAAAAGGCTTTTGCATCCATTTTAACCTTCATCAAATTACTGAGATCATTTTGGTTTATTCACTTTGGGATATTCTGATAAGTTAGCTATTTTTACATTGCTGCCATTTGCCATTATTTAACAGCTTATTTTAGTGACTGTTCCATTATAGACTTTACATGTGTTTGGTTTATAGCTTTATTTGCATGTACTATACATTCAGTAGTGATTATTCAGTAGGCTAAGAAGGGAAAGTAATTATGTTGTATATAAATATTTTTGTTTTTTATGTATTTACTTTTTTACCATATATATTGTGTAACTCAAATTATTTCTGTTTTTATATTCACTTTTTCTAACAATATATTTACATTTCAATATTTCCCCATTTGCTATCAGCTGTTTTGACAGTTCTCCCCCATTTGATTGTATACTTTTATAGCAAGTCTTCTTATGAGCTATATTAATTTATAGTGTGAGATCTGTACTCCAAATATTATTACTGTGTTAACATACAGTAAACTGTATTTTCTCACAATGGTGTGTCAGTGGAATTTGTTGAGCTCAGTAGGAACATTGTGTTTTTTTGTTTTTTTTTTTTGTCCATGATCATCACCATGTGTATATAATGGTTCATAAACTCCATCCCTGCAGCTTGGGAACAAACCTGTCTTGTACTTTTTAACATCATTTATGAAGCCGAACATAATAAACTAAAACACGGCCCTAATAAAAGTACCATAGGAAGTCCAGTAGTTACCGTATGTTCTGAAGGCTGTCCAGGGAACTCAGCATTTAAATGTCACCAACAAACTGTGATACCATATATAACTAGAGAATCCAATCTAAAGTCATAATTGATATATGGTAAAACAGCAAATAAAATAAAAAGGTTCAATATAGGCCTAGCATGTTTATTGTCAAGTTCTGAAAACATTCTGAACAGTTCCTCATAAAAAGTCATTTTTTGACAGATACAGATTTTGAGATAATGCAGAACACAATTTTTCCACTGAGATATACAAGATGTACTGAAATTCATCCACTTGAGCAAAATACACCTTTGTGTAAGTTGTGTATTATAAGATATTACAACTAAGTTTTCATACCACACATCAATCTTTTACAGTATTACTCCACATAAGATTGTTATGGTGTTGGGTGCAATTTTAAATTCAAGTGGTTTGATGGATGGTTTAAGTTTAGGACATATTTAAAATATGTGACCCAGTAATTAATAAGTGTGATAACTTCACTCACATATTGTATCTTGCCCAGTGTATATTTTAGACTATTATGGATAATATGCACACATAAATAAACAATTTTTAGTTGAATTACTTTGTGCATGTTGAACTAGAATGTATTTAAAGAATGACTTAATTTCAGTTGGTTCCTGAAATTAGAATTGGAAAATAAATTTACTATGATTCCCTAAGATCATTAAGGGGTAAGTCCCTTTAAATTTTTATATATTCTAGATATGTTGTCTGAATCATCATTTACGCAAGCCAGTATTACCTCATAAACTGATATACGAGTAGGTAAAAGCTGAGAGACATTGGGTAGATTGGTTTTAACACATTTTTAATTTGTATATAGAAGAGAAAGAGTTTCACTGGAAAAAAAAAGTTTGCAGCTTAATAGTTCAAAAGAATGTTGTCGATATAAATGTTTTAATCCCTAGCATCTTCCAGTGGTTGCATACTATATATCTTTAGCAAATGGTGAATCACTAGATTCATGTTAATTTGTTATAATTAGTATTAACTGGAGCACAGATCAATGCATACAAAGAAGTTTTAAACAGAAGTTTCTAACCCTAACCCTAACCCTTTCCATTGTTAACCAGACAGGTATAGTTTTGTGGACTTCTGCCAAATTGCAATGTTTGATTGCATAAATATTTGCAGCCCAGTAGCAGGACTGAAAGGTTGGTACAGTAGAGCCACACCTCCTTCAGGTTTTGATTTCTAGAGAATCCCTTTTTTTTTTTTTTTTAAATTTGTGGCCATTTTGATTTTCAGGTAAATTGCATGAAATTTTGCCTCACTAATTAAAAAAGGATTTGTTGATAAATTAACAGATGCCCTGAAAGAAATGTAGAAGGTTTTGGAGGATATTCTTTTTCACATTATTGCTAAAGTAAGATGGAGGAAGCACTATCTATCATTATCTTATTTAAAGTCTTCCATCGTACTACCAGAGTTGTGTTTATAGAGATACAGTAAGTAAATAGGAATACAGCTTGGTCTGTCATTCAAGAGACGTCATTGGAAAAAACATCCTTATATTCAAATAATCTTTTAAGGTCATAAGAAATACAGAAGATATAATACTAACAGAATAGATGGATTTGGGTCTGAGATATAAAGCAACATGTATCAGTTTGAAGATATATTTTCTGATTAAGCCCTCCTCTTAAGATCCTTTTTGTCTTTTCCTCCTGAAATGGTTACTGGTTAGCTAGTGGTTCAATAGCAATTGCACGAACTGTAGGTGATAATGTACACCATTACCTGGTTCCACATTCTAATTTCACTGTCCATGTTTATAATATCACTTGTGAACTTTGACCTGGACACAGACAGACGGACATCATATTTTCACCACACACCGTTTATTTTACAAGTACTATATACAAGTTTATCGTGCAATCACAAAACCCCAGTGCCTCTTGCACCGATTCCCCAAAGTCCAGGGCTCACAGTTTCTTTGCCTTTCTTTCCTGGCGGCCCCTTTTATAGGAACCCGGATGGGCTCCAGCTGCTTCCCAGCAATCTCCCGCGGACACACCCCCGTGTGGCAGAAGTGCCGGCTGCGCACCCGGAAGCTGTCCGGGTGTCCCCTGTCGTCTTCCCCCCCGGCACTTCCTGGTGTGGTGGAAGTGCCGGGCTCCTGGGATAATAAGGCACTGGGGCGCCGCCTGGCAGTGGCCATGGGCCCCTACAGGCCTGGGCTTCCAAGCCCTCTACCCGAGGCCCCCAACATAACCAGGACGGACGCCCCCTCGCGGTCTGGAGGAGGCACCAGCTGGAGCCCGGCCGGGGACCACAGTGCCCCACCGCTAGCGAGGACACGTGGGTCCGAATGGCACTTCCCGAAAGGGCAGCACATCCCCCGAGAGGGTCCTACTCTGCCCCCAGGGTCCAACACGGCACCCTGGGACATCCGTCTTCGGCACCCCCTCCGGTGCAAACATGCCCCTCTGGTCTGCGCCGCTCTCGCCCCCGCCATCCCCACCGGCTGGGTCACCTTTGGCTTCCCGGCGTGGAGCCCTCCCGCAGAGCGGCCCGTTCCAGGAGGGCAGGTCCCACATGACGCCGGCTCCAGCGCTCGTCAGGGCTTCGAGCCTGTGGAAAAAAGAAAAGGAGGGCCAGAAGCACTGCCAGGACACTCACCCCGAGTGTCCTGTCGGTTCCTGTACCTGCAGTGCTCCTGCCCCCCTCCGACAGCCCCTGACTTGCCTGCTAGAGTCCTCCGCCGCAGGTTCCATGCCCGTCCTTTCGCTGTCCGCGGGCCCGCTCTCACAGGCGGCTCGCCCAGCCGCCCAGGGGATTCCCTCTGCCCCGCGGAGGATGGCCCTTCTCCGGGCGCTCGCCCAGCGAGACGCCCCTTCCTATCGGAGGTCCCGGCATTCACCCCTCGGTTCCTCCTTCTCTTGGACGCCTTGACGGTCTGGGTCTGAGCATGGCAACAGCTCAAATCCAGTCCCGTCTGCGTCCCTGCAGAGCGACAGGAGACTGCCGCAGGCTTGGAGCGCAGGGCGCTAGGACCCAGGGCACTCATCAGCCCCTGTCCTGCCAGCACCTGCGTGCTCGCTCTCCTCGCCCGATCGGCCGTCTGCACCGCCGCGTCCGCTGTGGGGGGATCGCTTACTTGAAGTCGGTCCTCCTTAAATAAGTCGCGACCATGTTCGGCGGATCCCCCTTTATGCTTTACGGGGACGATACTACTCACATTCCCCGTGGTCCCCCGATTGCCAAAGGCTCCAGTGTCGCGCCGATCCTCCGTCAAACGCGGCGTCTCTCCCGACGCGACCGCCTTCCCCCTCAGCTGTTCCAAACGGAGCACGAGATCACCCAGCACCTGCTCCAAGGATGATTCGGCAGGCCGAAGAGATTCCTCCGGCTCACGCCGAGCCGCTGGTGGAAACAATGAGACAGACGCCGGTGAGCTTACCTGTCCATCAGCTCCACTTGACGCCTGTCTCCTGTGGGCCACTCCCTCCGGCCCAATCGGGTCCCTTCTAGGCACGAGACTGGCGTTCCTTGGTCCCGCCTCCAACCAATCATTGGCGGGCACACAAGACACACCAGCCAATCCCGTGCCTGTCAGCGGGCGGGACATCTGGCCCACGGCCATCTTGTCTCCCCTGCTCTGGGTGCGGTGACGTGCCTCCTCGCCGCTTCGCAGCTGCGGCGATTCTCCGAGCCGCAGTGGCTTCGATTTTGCAGCCTCCTCTGCTGCTCCCGTCGCGCTGCCGACAGCCTGTGGCCCGGCGTGCTCCTGCTACAGACGTGGATCCGGATCGTCCCTCCCTGTAGGGAAAAAGGTAAGCGCAACCCCGAAGGGTCGATTGCCGCAGGGCACTCACCTCCCAGTTCCCGTCACTCCGAGGCCCCTGCCTCGCTGTGGCCTTCAGCGTCGCAACATCGGCCTGGCTGTCCTTCCCGACAGCGCGACCCTCGTAGCCCGCTGCGCTCTGGCGACGTCCGTTCTTCCTCTGCACCCAGTTGATGGCCATTTTGCGTTCCGGCGACGGTCTCTGGGGCAAACTGCTCCCGCGCCGGGCCGTTCACAGACTTGATCAAAGGAAATGCAGGTCCCCGTCTTGTACCAGACGGCCCATCCGCACGACTACGCCACTGTAAACTTTGATCCGGACACAGACAGACGGACATCATATTTTCACCACACACCGTTTATTTTACAAGTACTATATACAAGTTTATCGTGCAATCACAAAACCCCAGTGCCTCTTGCACCGATTCCCCAAAGTCCAGGGCTCACAGTTTCTTTGCCTTTCTTTTCTGGCCGCCTCCAGTCCTCTCTCCAGCTCTGTCCACTACCGCCCGACATCCACTGCTGACTGGAGGGAGGCGGCCCCTTTTATAGCAACTCGGATGGGCTCCAGCTGCTTCCCGGCAATCTCCCGCGGACACACCCCCGTGTAGCTGTCCGGGTGTCCCCTGTCGTCTTCCCCCCCGGCACTTCCTGGTGTGGCGGAAGTGCCGGGCTCCCGGGATAATAAGGCACTGGGGCGCCGCCTGGTGGTGGCCACGGGCCCCTACAGGGTTGGGCTTTAAAGCCCTTTACCCGAGGCCCCCAACATAATCAGGACGGACACCCCCTCGCGGTCTGGAGGAGGCACAAGCCCTCCTCTCGTCCTCCTGGGCGTCCCGGCCGGGGCCACACACTACAGACTGAGGATTTCAGACAGTTATGAAGTAATTTAATCCATGTAGATGTACAGGGGCCAAACCCAAAGCTTCAAAACAGAGTAAGCAGATATCCTCATTCAACTCTATCAAAGCCTTTTTCTACATCCAAAAACAGTGAGACTTCTGGAGATTCAGTTTCTGTAGGAGAATATATCATATTATACAAGTTAAGATTGAATACTAAACATGTCTGTCTTTAATAAATCATTTGTATTTATTTGAAATATATTTTGTGCTTTCTGGTATTTGAAAGAGGTGGGTTGCACCGGGCTCTGTCACTAAATTTTTTTTTTCTTTCTTACCTTTCTTTTATAACATTTTTATGGTTTTAACTCACTTAGCTTTCTTACTTTATAATCTTCTGGCCTTATCTTTTTCCTATACAATCAGCATTTCTCTTGTCTGCTCTTCACAAAGTCATTACTTCCACTACAATGATAATTTCCTTTATGACTCTTATCTTAATTCATACTTAATCTTTCTTGGAATTCTCATGGACTGACTTAAAAGTAGAAATTAGATTTCTCTCTACATTTTTACACTACATATCAAGATATTTTACTTTTGTTAGAGACTCAAAGGCTTAACAATAAACATTTCAATGTTGCACAATAAAACTTGCGGTACATAAATTGTGATAAGACGTAATTTATCCATCAAAATAGCATGCTTGCTGTTGATCATGGTGACCTTATTTACCTGAAGAAGGCATTCATTCAAGAACTGAAGAGTAACATAATTGAGTCCTCAAGCACTGCTAATTAAATTTGATCTGTTAACCGTGGATCGTTATACCCTATTTCCTTTGTGTCTTCATCTGAAAGTTGGCCCTTCATTAAATGGGGTTTCCATCTGCGACCCCAACCCTTTATGCACCTGTTTGTTCTTGTGTTGCAATATATATTCTTTCCTTGCTATTTGCTTTTGGGACAGCCCCTTTCTTGATTTTATTTCTTCAACATGAGGCCCCAACAGATTTCCCTGCTACTTTTTTACTATCACAATCTTCTGTCCTCAAAAGGCGAGTCACCTTCTGGAAGAACATAGGTTGGCAAGTATGTGCCAGCATAAGGATTCAGTTCTTACAGGTGTAGGCCCTAAACAGTATCAATATCAAACAGGAGAATTGCATGTCATGTTTTAAGGCAGCTACCGACAGGATGATAATTTTGTTGAGTGGAAAAGCTAAACTGTTGCCGTTATTTGAGGCTGGAGGAAATGGGGAGTTATTTGTGGATTTTCAGTTTTCAAAAATTCTTAGAATTTATTCCTGCACAGAGCAAGTGATAACTATATATATATATATATATATATATATATATATATATATATATATATATATATATATATATATATATATATATATATGATAAATCTCTTTCCATTCACGGCATTTGGTCCAAAGGGCATCAATAACAGAACAATGGGGGTTCATCCATGGTAAGACTTTTTTACAGAAATCTCAACTGCCAGTACACTCATCACAAATAGTTCATGGATTACATCAAAAGTCGCTGGCCTCGAGTCTCCTATTTGTCTTTAGCCATTTGGTTTCTCTGGGTTCAAGTGATACATGTCTACAAACTGTATATTGGGAATGTACCTGTTTTTCTTTTTGACATTTTATATCAATCTGTCTTCTCTATTTACTGAAAGTCTTTACCTCCTGTTCAGCTCTTTTCCTTCTCCTGTAAAATTATTCATTATTAAAAAGCATGACACCTTTATGTTTGATCATTGGTAGATTCATCCTGGCTTCTATATGGAAATAGTCAGAATTAAATATACAGTACTGGCAGCTATTTCAGTTGTTTTAATTGGTACATTTAGGGACGGCAATAGAAATAATGAAGGGCACATCTAATAAAACTCAGTTTGTTTCTAGAACAAAACATCAAGTGAAAATACATACCTAAAAATCAACCAATGTTAAATCCTTAATGAAATAAAATTTCTTAGTTATATATTTGTTTATTAGTGCTTTATCTTGTTTCTTGTATTATTCTATTATTTGTTATCAGTACTTCCACTGAGGACTGACAGAACAATTTTAGAGTTGTACTTTTATACAGTAAATATGGGCATAGGTTATAGTGTTTTTGAAACAGCACTGACTTGAACCATTCACTAGAGAAGGAGAATCCATTTCTCTTAATGGCTGAACCAAAAAATGGTGCACTTTACCATCAGTTCCACTATATGTCCATTGATAACGATTGCCTGAGTGTATGGGTCAACCTCAGCATTTGAAAGTTTCAAGTGTAGTCTGCCTGGTTCCCTTACAATACCTTGTGGATTTCATCTAATTCTGTATTCTGTATTACTTCCATTACCTATACCACTACCTATTTTGACTGATGGATAGCTGGAGTATGAAGTACAAAGAATGAGTGACCCTCAGTGTGCTAAACACCTTTGGTAGACTCATTTTCATTGTCATGGATATAACCATGAGGAGTTTTCACAAATACCAGCATAGGATCTCAATGCTCCTGCTTTCATTATACATTTCCTGCAAAGATGCATGCACATTATGAAAGTGATGGTGAGAGGGGCGATGTCATGTCTGATTTTTAGTCTATGTTGATGTCTGCGCAGTAATTACTGCATTGTAGTTGAAGCACGATTGTATATCTTCTCACAAAGACCACACAGTAACTTCTTTCTACTTAACTGGAACTTTACCAAAGTACTACATTATGATGAACAAATTATATAAGGCATAGCTTAATTGCTACTCTACATACTTTAAGTGTGACATCTTTTGCATCAGCTGCCTTAAAATTTAAAACATTTTTATGAGCTTTTTGAATGTCAACAAGAGTTATTTTGGTTGGTATTGTGACTGTTAACACAAATTATCCTGATCTTGACAAGATGCTGTTGACAGATGGATGTGCCTACCAGCAGCATATAATCTGTGCAATGGACAGGCCGATTTACCAAGAAAAGCTGCTGAACTGCACACTATCCTGACGTTCTCAATTATTGAAGTATAATACTACTCATGATCAACATTTATTTACATTGGCACTAAATTCTATACAGAATTTCCCCAGCCCTTTTATAAACATTCTTATGACGCTTTAAGAGGCAGTAGAGACAGATGGGCCATTTACTTGTAATATGTTTCCACAGTGACCGGAAATAATCATCCTGCCCCAGGTTTTTACTGTCCTTTTTTTCAGGAACAAAAAAAATCTGCATATTCAGTAAAAGTTATTATCTGAAAAGTAAACAGACATCAGACTCTTGTAACAACAGAATGTAGCCTATCCCCCTGATTTTGTTTCAGTTGGACTAGACTTACCTCGCAGTACACTAAAAGAGACCGTTTAGCTCTATCATTTCAGCACACTATAGCTGTCACTTTGCTGCACATTCAGCCCAGCTGAAAGTGGACCTTTGCCTCTTTTTACTGCTCATTGGCGATTCTTCTTTTTCCAGGAAAATCTATTAGTAAGCATTGAACAGTTTGTTGTGCTTGAAAAACAAAAATGGTTGCAGCATTGCTAAAATGAATGCAGCTGCCCAAACACAAAGAAACATTCTCAAAACTTAGGCCAATGTTCAACAAGCCAAAAAAAAATGATAAACAGGTTAAAAGGGGTTAAGAATGTAATCAAAACCACAGGATTAATGCTCAGTATCAAAGGCAACCACATATTAGTGTTAGAAATTTCAAAGAAGCATTAATCTTTTCCACATTAGATGAAACTTTCAAAAGACTGAGATTAAAAAACACATTTGTCAAATAACAATTGAAAGATGTTTTGTGCCTTAAGTCTATCCTTCTCCAATTTTAATGATTAGTTAGTCTAAAAGTGTACTATCAGATGATTTTGAAAGTCAATGAATATAATAACATCACAGATGTTACTGCTGCTTCCTCACAGACATTCAGCTTATTAGTGAAATATGATCTACCATATCTAAATCATTGCTAACTGCTCCTTATCAAATCTGTTCTTACTTTTATTGTATAATTACTTCTATTATTTTACATATAATTCAGATTAGGACACATGTCCTTTAATTTTCATAATCAGCATGATTTTTACTTAATAAAACTTCTCCATCTATACTCCAGTCCTTAAAATTTTCCCTATTTTGTAGAACCCTGCATAATACAGATTTCTGTGAATGATGAGAATGCCTCATGAAAAGAACATGTGTGCTTGTGGCTTTGCTTCTTTTAATTCACAGATGGTAGAGGTTTAAGTACACAAACACTGAGAAGATAATTAGGACCCTTATGATCAATTTTGGGCAGATGGAAAAGTCTGATCCGACTGAATTTGTTGGGAACATGACAGAGATTACTGTCTTTCTTTAGAGGAATGGGAAAAAGAATAGTCAATAAATAAGCAGATGTCCGTCACACATACAGATGAACAATTTTCTGTCAAAACCCAAAACGTTAACCAATGATTCAAAAGACAAAACAAAATTGTAAATCAGAGAAGTTTTTATTAGCAATCGATTGAATTATTTTATTTTAATGTTCAAACTCTTCATTGTGCATCCCACTTTATTTTAAAATGCATTCAACTTGACACTTTGTGCCGCATACAGTAGATACATGCTATGTTGCATATCCACAGAGTGCGTCTATAGCCACAAAATTACAATGCCCATTGAAAAACATGGATAGCTTAAAAAAATAAAAGCAAAAAGAGAAAAAAAATCCAAACAAAATAAATACATCAAAAAGAACTTCCAATATGTTTCTGCCAAAACAAGCAGGTGTCAATCACTTAGGAAAACCTTTACAAAACTAGAAATCATAACCACAAATCGATCACAGAACTAGACTGTGTCCTCACAATATTTAAACAATAAAAACCATGCTATTATTCTTTCTTCTAATTATTACTGCTTTTTTTAAGTAAAGTTCAAATAAATAAAAACCAAAACATCACAACAATGCACACTATGGAGTCTGCTTTACTGGTTGGTAAAATCATGAAAATGTTTAAGAAATTCACTGGACTCCACAAAATACATTGAAGTCAGTGGAGGAACTGAGGTAGTTTTGAGAAGATTATAATGGTGGAATGGTACTCTAAGTGTCCCTGGGGGATAGGAAAGTGTCTGCAAACTATACCATGTCATGTAATTTAGCCATAAGTGTGATCTGTGCCTGAGGCAGCAGTGCTAGCCACTGCACCATTGTGCCTCAAACAATAAAAGACGCAGCCAGAGTGAATATCACAAACACAATACAACAAATGGCCACAAGCTAGCAATAAGTAAGTAAAATATAGATCATTGTGCTCATAGAGTTCCATTCCTAGGGCACATATCGGCGGTGCCATAAAGCAATGGCATGGAACTGGCTCATTCCATTGTTTGAAGTCGTAGGATTGTCGTCTTTTTTGTTTCCCACATATCTGTGCAGATACTTTTTTTTTTTTTAATTCATCAAGATGAAAGAAATGCGTTGTAAATAGTAATAAATCTTATGTTTCTTATGCTCTTATGTTTCCTGATGATTAGAGGGGGAGTAGGAAGGATCCTTTAAGGCTTGTTTTGACTAGTAGCTGTGGCATATGGCTAATTGTGCATGCATAATTAGCCATGTGGATCTGTACTGCAAGAACACAAGGGTCAGTGTTGTATTTCCAGTGACAATAATCAGAAAATTTTCATTGTCAGCTGATGCACCACGCATTTTTTTTATTAATGCACGTGAGGTGGAAATCATTTGGGGCCTCATGTATAAACAATGCGTATGAACAAAAATGTTGTACATGCCTGTTTTCACGCTCACATTGCGATATAAAATACAATATGGCAAACGCTTCAGAGCCTTTCCTGTAGGGACCTCGCAGTTCAGAAACAGTTTAATTCTAAGTGCTCTAAATGCACTTAATCAGTCCATCAATTGTCCCTGGTAGAACTATTTGTACTTATAAGTACTATCACCTCACTTTAAAATTGCACTGTGGTTATAATATTGCACAACCTGAGTCACTTTATAAAGCACGTATTTACATATGAAGACGACTGGAGCTCTTGATATCATTTTTAAGATAAAATGCAGTAAAGCATGTTTATTACATTATACAGATAAGTTAAATTTCATTAAAATAATGTACAGTGATCCCTTGCTGTATCGCGCTTTGACTTTCGCGGTTTTGCTCTTTCGGATTTTATATGTAAGCATATGTAAATGTATATTGTGGATTTTTCGCTGATTCCGGATTTCTGCGGACAATGGGTCTTTTAATTTATGGTACATGCTTCCTCAGTTTGTTTGCCCAGTTGATTTCATACAAGGGACGCTATTGCGGGTGGCTTAGAAGCTACCCAATCAGAGCACATATTACATATTAACTAAAACTCCTCAATGCTATAAGATATGCCTCCTGCGCGGTGCTCGATTGTTTGCTTGTCTCTGCCTCTATCTCACCCTCTCTGACATTCTCTGCGCCTGACGGAGGGGTTGTGAGCAGAGGTGCTGTTTGCACAGAAGCTGTTTGCCTAGTGGATACGGACGATCCTCTAAGAAATGCCGCTTTATCGAGGTGCATCCAAAAGCACACTTATTGATTTTTTGATTGTTTGCTTTAATCTCGCGCTCTCTCTCTCTCTCTCTGACGTTCTCTGCGCTTGACGGAGGAGATGTGAGCAGAGGGGCTTTTTGCACAGAGACCGTTTGCTTAGAAGATACGGACGCTCCTGTAAAAAATGCTGAAAGGCTACCTTCGCATTGATCCCTTCATTGCCGCTGCTTTATCGCGGTGCTTGCATACTTAAAAGCGCAACAGCCCTATTGATTTTTCATTGTTTACTTTACTCTCTCTCTGACATTCTCCGCTCGTTACGCACACTTTGAAGAGGAAGATATGTTTGCATTCTTTTAATTGTGAGAAAGAACTGTCATCTCGGTCTTGTCATGGAGCACAGTTTAAACTAGACTAAATTGTGTTATTTCATGTCTAGAGGGCTCTAATAATGTTAAAAAACGTATTTAGTAGGTCGTAAACAGGTTTTCTATGCTCTAACTGCGAAAATATTAGATTTATAAATAAAGAATCCTACTTCGTGGAAATTCATTTATCTGTCTGGAGCGGATTAACCGCGATAAACAAGGGTTTACTGTATAACTGTGCGGAGAATATTTATAAACAGTGTGGGAGAGTTTCTAAGGGCTTAAATTATATAAAAATAATCATACAAACATAAGGTTTCTACTTCGCGGATTTTCACATATCGCGGGGGGTTCTGGAACGCAACCCCCACGATCGAGGAGGGATTACTGTATATTGTTAATAATTAAACATGTTAGGACACGGTGGATAGCGGCAGCGACAAGCTGGCTCCCATTCAGGGACTGTTCCTGCCTCGCACTGTATGCTTGCTGGGATTGGCACGACCCTGGATAGATAGATGGATGGAATAATTAAACATGTACTACGAAGATATTTCAATGTTTCATAAAAGTTTTGAAGAATCAGCATTCTAAACTTACAGATGGCTTGACATCTATTACAGAGCTGATTGTGTGGCGATTGGAGAAAGATAAGGAAGGACAGGAATTGAAGGTTAGTATGTTTGAAAGAAACAGTACTGCTGCAGTAAATTATTTCATGGAAGCATCTTGCGGAAGGCTGGAACAATCTCTGGATGGGGCACCAGGTCGTCGTTGCAACTGCACCACCATGTCCCCATGTTTAATACATGCTTTAATTCCTATCATTATGAAAATGATATCAAGTATACATCTTAATATTTAAATTCTTCAGAGAGCTGTAATATCATGAATGTAATGTATTCTGTGTCCTGTCAGCGGAAGAGAAAGCCTGTTGAAGAAGCACGTAGTGATTCACACACACAGAGCACACAAAGGACACATACAATACAAAGCATTTAACGTGCTACTTTAGTTATGATAGGATTTGAGAATCTAGTAAATTAAACAATGTTAAGATGAAGTGTATGACGTTCTACTTTAATGACAAAACAAATTACGTGATTAAAGTGGAAATTTTGAGTTTAAAGTTGACATTTGGATATTTATTTCAATTGTCCCTATTTTCTTTTCTCTGTACGCTAATAAGTTTCCATATGACACTCAGATGGTGGGCTACGACTCGCCTTTTCACAGCGACTTTGATATCTAACCACTTCTTATTTATTTTGGGCACTTTGCAACTTGCTGGCGCAGTGGCAGCGCTGCTGCCTCGCAGTAAGGAGACCTGGGTTCGCTTCCCATTCTCCCCGTGTCTGCGTGGATTTCCTCCAGGTGCTCCGGTTTCCTCCCACAGTCCAAAGACATGCAGGTTAGGTGCATTGGCAATCCTAAATTGTCCCTAGTGCTTGGGTGTGTGTGGCCTGTGGTGGGCTGGCACCCTGCCCAGGGTTTGTTCCTGTGTTGACTGGGATTGGCTCCAGCAGACCCCCATGACCCTGTCTTAGGATATAGCGGGTTGGAAAATGACTGTCTGGCTTTGCAGCTTTCTGAATCTGCCACTCTGTTACTCGATCAACTTCCATTTGTTGTTTATATCACTGCTTAAACCAACAAATAGTATGTTTTTTTTTTTGCTTCCACTTGGTATTCACTGAAATTCTTCTTTTTACCCTGATTTTGCCATTGTGTTTTCACAGAACGCAAAACATAAGGGGCTATTTATATTGATTTGAATATTCAAAGAGGCATAATTCTGGGAGGAATCCAGGAAGGGTGCACGAGCATTACATTTCATGCAGACCAGGATTTATGTAGCGGAAGAACATGGAAGCTGGCGTATGCACAGATTTATACAGCTGGATTTTTTTGTGTATATACACATTTCTGCTTCTGTCCGTACGCCATGTTTTAGTATAAAATCTACGCACACCATTATGCATGAGGCCCCTGGATTGCTGATCAAGTTGTGTCATAACTGCTACAACTCTGTAATTTCACCCTGGCCTTGCAAAGCATCATGCGGCACTGAGAAAAAAATGTCTGGCTAGGCCAAACACACAGCAAATTTGCAAATGAAATATTCAGCAGAGTCAGTAGCAAACATATATTTACTACAAAAAACATTTTGACATATTTCTACAGTAATATGGTGGAATTTGGCACGTCATCAATTGAGTCATGCACAAAAGTACCACAGCAACAAGAAAACATCCATAAATGCAAACTGTAATATAATTCAAATGATGTCATCAACTCCAAAACAAAAATACCCGAAACAATAAATAAAAGTAAAGGTACTGCAAAAATGCATCTAATACTCATTTTCTGTTAGGTAACACAACCTCAAACACTTCTTTGAGTCTTTCTAACACTTAAAAAGGATCATCCATCCATCCATCCATTATCCAACCTTCTATATCCCAACTACAGGGCAATGTGTTTATTCCTCTCTGAAATGTGACTTGATAACAAAATGTTATTTTGGAGTGGTCTGAGGGGGCTTAACTGAGGCACAGTTAGTCAGTGGTCTTCCTGCTTCCATAGGAGATGCCCCTTCAGTCTCAGCCTTTAAATCCTGGCTGAAGACTCACTACTTCAGTTTAGCATATCCTGACTAGAGCTGCTGATTAACTGTACAGACTGCATGTCTGTTGTTAGTCATTAGCACTAAAACATAAGTAACATGATAATTATATTTGAATACTAACCCTCACCTATTCTGTTTCTTTTCTCGGTACCCAAATGTGGCAATTGGTGCCACGGCCCACCTGCCAAGTTGTTTGCCTGCCTATGGTAAAGTCATCCCTGATGGAGGATCACAGGAATCATGGGAAAGAGGGGTCCTTTCATCGGAGCAACGTTTCAGCTGTGGCATGGCCAAATGGGGAGGCAGCTAGATGGATGAGGTCTCCAGGACTCTAAAAATATCCAAACCTAATTATGTCATATCATCTACTGTTAAACCGTACTTCTAAAATTTTTATTATTATGCTGTATTAAGGAATTGTTCTGTTCTGTGTATTGTATTGTATTGACCCCCTACTTCTGACACCCACTGCATGCCCAACCTACCTGGAAAGGGGTCTCTCTTTGAACTGCCTTTCCCGAGGTTTCTTCCATTTTTCCCTACAAGGTTTTTATTGGGAGTTTTTCCTTGTCTTCTCCGAGAGTCAAGGCTGGGGGGCTGTCAAAAGGCAGGGCCTGTTAAAGCCCATTGCGGCACTTCCTGTGTGATTTTGGGCTATACAAAAATAAACTGTATTGTATTGTATTGCACATTTCTCTTCATATTCCATATTTAGTATAAGACCTGTGAATCTTTCATATTAACAAATAATTTTAATATTATCTCAATATACCACACTGCACAGAGATGAATAGCCTATCTACTGATGTTTTATAAATGTTTTGAAGATCAAAAGAAGCCTTTGTTAATGTCTTGTTAAATAAGAGTAAACACGTAATAGATGCATGTTTGCAGCACCCAAACTAAAATATTACCAAATAAATTCCAATAAAGAGAAAGTTTGAATTTATTTGAATACCTCAGAAATAACTAAAGTTCAGGATAGTTTATTCAAATGTTTTATGTATCACAGCATTTTCAACAGTCTTACGTAAACAGGTGAAAACACTGGGGTAGAAGGTTTCAATTGTATTTGCAGTTTTCTTTTAGTGATATTTAATTTTTTTTCTAGTTCAGAGTGGGTCAGCATACTGAAACATGTGTTTTGAGGCTGTGGGATGCAATATTGAAAATAGTGGCAGGGCTCACAGATGAAGTCATCTTCACTTTCCAATCCATCAAGCAGTCCAGATGCTCACTGTTAAAGTGCTTTTTATTTTTTCAGAAGGGGAACTTTCCAAGATATTTAATAACCCAGAGAAAAAAAATTATACAAAGCAGAAAAAGATTTGTTATTGTTATAACACATTTTAATGTAGGGTGCAAGAGCCATGGAAGACAGATGGTGATTCCATCTGGACAAGCAAAAGACTTCTTGCCGGGCCAGAAGGATATAAGGGCTGGAACAGCAGAAGCCAGAGGCCAGGATCAGTTCCATCTCCCATACGACAGGTACAGTGGTCCTCTTGTGGCATCACAGTTTGGACACCCACAGAGGTGCATTGGAGATGGAGTCTGGAAATGCATTCCTGCTGGGGTTCCTAGGTCCTGTTAGAGGCCGCTGTGGTGGGAGAACCTCCCTGGTTCCCATTTGACCTGAAAGAACTTCCAATAGGACACACCATGGTGCTGGAAGCATTCCCGGGTCCTGCTTAACCATTAGGGCAAAAAGAGATAAAAGATTTAATGATCTTGTAATTGTGTGTATGTGACTGTGCTCACTTCAGAAAAGTAAAGATCCCTTATTTGAACTCCGGACTCTGTTGTGCATTACTGTGTTTGGGGTTTGGGCTATCAGTGGTGCCTCCAGCTGGTTACATTTCTCAGCTGCTTAGTATGAAAGAGTGAAAGTAAGCCCGGGAACATATTTTTTATTTTGTTCCCTTTTTAATATCGTGTGCATCCCTTTATTCAATTGATATATTTCTGGGTTTTTGGAAAATGCACAATCCAGTATATAAACATGTTTTGTAATTTACATTTCATTTTCAGATTATGATTATTTATATTTTTACAAAATATTTTGTATTTTGTTTTTGCTTGCAATTGCTGCCAAATTTTCAGATGGAATTCAGCCAAGTTGTTGTTAATGACAGCACCATTTGCTATAATGTGGCAGCCAGAAGTCGCACTGTGTGACATCATCAAGTCATTGCTGTTTAAGACGGTGGACACTATCAACAGTGTCCAAGTTTTAAATTCATAGTTAGTGCAGCATTTCTCAACCTTTAAGTTTTTGCGACCCGAGTTTTCATAACAGTTTTAATCGCGCTCCCCCTAACATTTTTTTGAAATGTAGATGCATATTTTATTATACCTACTTAACTTTTATCGACATTTATCTAACTCTATATTTATTGTTCTAGTATCAGAGTGTAGTTTAAGTTAATTTGTTTTGGTTTCAACAGATGTTTTTTTCATATTTTTCATTCTTGTTTTCTTTTTTTCACATCTTCGTGCCCCCCTTTTTGTTACTTCGCGCCCCCCTAGGGGTTGAGAACCACTGGCTTAGGGAAAAAGGTATATATGTCTGCTTGGTTGGTGCAGTGGTAGCAACTGCTGCCTCATAATCAACAGGTTGTGGGTTCAATTCCTTGGTCTTCCAATTATCATGTTGAGTAGTGTGCAACTATTTTTTATTAATATTATATAATAAAAACATACATTTGATTTGAATCTGTAACAACTGGTGTAAATTATTATTATTGTGATACTTGTAAACATTAGTGGGTTTTTTGATTCAGTTTTATTCTCTGTTACGTTCACGCTCCCCCTCCAACCCTATCCCCCCCAATCTGACACTGTTAGTTTTCAAATAAAGACTTGTTTTATTTTAAATAAAGACTTGTCTTTATTTGAAAACAGTGTCAGATCTTGTGCGCGAACAAGACTGGGACTAGGAAAACTGTGGACGTGGGTGTGAGTGGTGTACTTGACTGGGTGTTTTGAGACAATGGAACTGGAAATTCGCTGATGTGGATGGACTAAGCAGACACACAAACACTGGTGAATCATGCCTTTTTGGTATCTTGTTGTCACTTGAAATTGCACGAGCAGCGAAATCTTCCCCCTCCAGCTTTCGTCCAGCCACCGTTTGCAGTGTCCCCAGACCGAAGATGATGGAGCGGTAGTTACTAAGGCGCATGAGTCGCAGCTGTGGCCCCATTCATATGTCGTAGGTCGGATGTCCATAACCTGGGGACTACCTGTATAGTCAAATCTTGCTCATAGGCACCACTGCATTCCCATCAAAGTAGACATGAGGTCACACTCTGGTTAGAAAGTTTAAAATGTGACTTCTATGTGACTCTTGGTCTGAAGAGATGACCCCAGTTATCAGATAAAATTTAAATAGCTTGCTTTGCTACTAGTAGAGCTGCAGAAAATGTTAGTTCAGTTCAGCAGGTCAGTAAGTGTCACTTCTGGAATGTAAAGTGGTGGGAGTGGCAAGGCTGGCTTTCAGTTACAATAGACCCTGTATATTCATCTCTGTTAAAAACTTTTTTTTTTTAATAGGGATGGCTGTCTGCAGAATTTTATGTCTTGCTTTGAGAGAATGCAGTAAAAGTTTACTGTATGCATTGATTTTCACAGCTCTGACGGCAAGAATACGTTGCCCACGGTAGCTGATACTCTGATTTCAAAAATGAACAACTGCTACTTTAAAGGCTTCATTACTCTGCACTGAAACACTGAATTTGTCCATTATCTTAACTACTTTGTTTTGTTAGCAAGCTCATAAGACATAATACTATAAACTGAGTACCTGTATATAAATAATCAAATGCAATTGAAAATCCTGCACACTGTATCTGTAGATGGCAGCGAAAGAGTCGCAACCAGTTTTTAATTCAGTGTGTTATTTTACCTTTATTGAGACATTAAAGTCAATGTAAGGAAATCAATTATGTCATAAAAGGCTGATTAAAGATCATCCCTTCTACTAAGATAATAATTGCCAATAGGTTTAATACCCCTTTTATATTAGCACTTAACTATGGTTGTAAACTATTATGACCAACCCACATAATAATTCAGTTGGACCTGGTGTAGAATTTTGCTAGAAAGCATCTAGAAAATGGCTTGGTTTATACTTTAAATTGCATGTAAGATGCAGCTAGTCTTTCTATTACAGAGTATCTTTTTTAAACATACCCCTAGCCTCAAGATGCAAAATATGGGGAATCCTTGGGGACCTGGGATCCTCCTAATTAACACTTTGACCTTCTGAAAGCCTGAAAATCAAAAGGGGGGGGGTCCTTAAAGATAAATTTTCGAAATATGTTATGGGGTTTTTGAGAAAGTATTGTTGCAACTTGCAGAAAGCTCTTCAAAGATGGTGTACAAAGGCAGCTGTCATTGACTAGAGCCAGTCTTGTAATACTTAACATCTGAAGAAAACCTTGAGTGAATTTGGGGGATGGTTGGGGTGCCTGGCTGATCACGCACACATGTGTGAATGCGAGTGTCAGTCAGGTGCCTCATTCTTACCTCGGATGGAGGTAAGCCATTCTAAAAGGAGCCTGCATGGCAGAGGAAGATAAACATAAACAGACATATTACTCTCACTACACCACTCGGAGTATTTATATCACTGTATCTGAGTGTGGAATCACAGCTCAACAGCAGCTGATTGGAAAGAGAATTATCGGTATACAGCATCAAGCAAACGCTGCCTCAGCCATGCTGTCTATTGAACTGCTCTCATACGGCAAATGCTTCAGAGCCTTTTCTCACGGTTCAGAAACAGTTTCATCCCAAGAACTATAAACACACTCAATCAGTCCATCAAGTGCTCCTTGTAGAACGCTTTGTACTTATAAGTACAATTACCTCACTGTAAACTTGCACTACAATTATAATATTGCACAACCTGAACCACTCATCATTTGCATATGATGACAATATCATTTTTAAGATGAAATGCAGCTCCGTTCACAGATTGTTCCTGACTCGCGCTGTATACTTGCTGGTGCTGCTGTGACACTGGAAGGATTGATGAAGAGAATAATTAAACACATACTACGAAGATATTTCAATATTCCTTAAATGTTTTGAAGAATTGGCATTCTAAGCTTACAGATGGCTTTACATCTATTACAGAGCTGATTGTGTGGCAACTGGGCATTTGGAGAAAGAAAAGTAAGGACAGGAATTGGGGGTTAGTACATTTGAAAGAGACAGTACTGTTGCAATAAATTATTTCATTGAAGGTTGCGCACGGCGCAGCAAGCATCTTGCGTGAGGCATGAACAATTACTGCGCCACCATCATTCTATGTTTAATAGCATGCTTTAACTCCTATCATCATGAAAATGATATCAAGTATACATCTTGGTATTTTAATTATTCAGAGAGCTGTAATTTCACGAATGTAATGGATTCTGTGTTCTGTCGGAGGAAGAGAAATCCTGTTTAAGAAGCCATAGTGATTCACACATATACAGCACATAGAAGATCAAATACAAAACAAAGCATTTAACGTGCTACTTAAGTTGCGATGGGATTTGAGAAATGATTTGAAGATGAAGTTTATGATGTTCTACTTTAATGACAAAATAAACTACGTGATTAAAGTGGAAAATTCGAGATTAAAGTTGACATTTCGTGCCTTTTTCCCACTGTGTGCCTATTTTTCTTCTCTGTACCCTAATAAGCTTTCATATGATACTCAGACGGTGGGCTACGACTCGCCTTTTCACGGTGACGTTGATATCTGACAACTTTTTTTATTTCTGGCACTGTGCGACTTTGTGAACTTGAGCTTTCGAGTTTCTCCAACACTCTATGTCACTCGATCAACTTCCTTTTGTTGTTTATACCATTGTTTACACCAACAAAAGGTACTTTTTTCCTTTCCTTCACTTAGTATTCGCTGAAATTCTTCTATTTCCCCCCATGCTTTTGCCATTGCCTTTTCACAGAACGCTGAGCTTAGGTGCTATTTATGTTGATTTGCATATTCAAAGAGGCATAATTCTGGGAGGAGTTGGGGTGGGGCATCAGGTGCATGCATGTGCGTTACTTTTTACGCTGACCAGGATGTATGTAGCGGAAGAACGTGGAAGTTGGCGAATGCACAGATTTATGCATCTGGATTTTTTCGTACGTATGCACATTTCTGCTTTTGTCCGTATGCCATGTTATAGTGTGAATTCTATGCACGCCGTCATGCATGAGGCCCCTGGTCTGTTTGGTTGACTCCCAAGTGCACATGTGTGACAAAGAAGTAAACATGTAGAAACATTTAAATTCTACTTATTCAGTGGTCAGGTGAGAAGAATTTAATCCCAAGTGTCTAGAACCGTACTAACAATGCAACCTACAAAACCACACACTGTATTTGCTAACATAAGGTCCCTATGTTGTAAATAAGAGATGCCAAAGTTCATGCTTTGATAATTGTTAAAATTGTTAAAATTGTTAAAAGACACGTCTTTTTTTACGCTGTGTCCCCACTTGTTATAAAGCTTCCTCCACTTCTCTCTATCCTGTAACACTTCCTCCAGGCTTGTTCCATTTGCTTCTCTGTCTTTTGCCTCCTCTATCACCATATCTTTCCATCTCTTTCTTGGCCTTCCTGTTCTTGTCCTTCCTACTGGAAACAATTGTTCTGTTCTTCTAGCTGTCCTTGAATTGTCCATGTGCCATATCTGTCATGCTTCTGAGCAGAGTGGAAGTTTGCTCTTTTTTCTGTACACATAGCCAGGCAAACCCCCTTAAATTACACAAACAAGTAGGAGCAAATATGAGTAGGAAATGTCAAGAGAGGCGTGAAGTTTAGGAGTCTAAACCCAGGGAGTGCTCTGCTCTTTCAGTGGGGTTATATTTTAGGATACCCACAGAAGCTTTCATGCACTGGTTACAGTGGTACGGTGACATTAGTAGTTTCGTATTAGAGTTAGTTTTTTTCTTATTAGGTAGAGTGGATATGAGAAAATACCCATAATCCCTGAGTGAGAGCACACACATTTTAGGCTGAACATTTTTTGTCATTATTTTAATTTTTTAAGTGATTAAAGTAACAAACATTTGAAAGTAACAGAGAGCCAAAGAGTGTCATTCTGAATGCATTGAATGGGCATAGGAAAAATGAGAAGAAAATGCCATTGAGCAGTTACTAGAGGATAGTCTTAGGTTATCACTCATATGACAGAAAGGTCAGAGATTGGACTTGTATTAATGGACTCATATTCCTTAAGGTTTACCCTAAATTGGCCATCAAATTGTTTACTTTCCAGTAAAACTTATTAAAAAGCAGGGAGAAAATATTTGATAAGATTACTCTTGGTATCTGAAATTGAAATCAAGTGTAAAGTGGTATCTGTAGGGAATTGCAATACAAACTGGGAAATGAGCATGGGGTAATTTTGTGGTGCAGGGAGAAGATTTAGTGTGAGGATTGAGAGCCTGAAGGAAAATTCTTCCAAAATTCTTTCAAATTCAAGAAAGAACTATGGGGTTTGTGTCAAAGTGCAACAAGGGAAGGAGTCAGTAAAGGTCAGCAGCAGTTTAGACAATGTAGAAACTGCTACAATGCACTTCATTTAATCTTCCTTTTCTCTTAATAAAAATGAAAGTACAACATAATTTGGAGGAGGCTAAAAAGGTGGGACTTTGAAAATGGATCTTAGTTAGAATTAAAACCACAAACTTTATTTCTTAAATGACATTTGAGAAATATCTAAAATGAATTACAATCACCTAATCAGTTATTCTTTTACTGTTGTCCCCAGCATTTGAGTGATTACTTGTGAATCCTAAAGGTGTGGGGTATTCTCCATCATTCCATCATAGGTACCAGAGTGCAGCCTGAATTGTATGTTTTAATTACCTTGAAATTTAAATGGCTGCCCCATCAGTAAATATTGAACTTGAAAGAAAGAAAGGAGAATTGGGCAAAGAGATGAAGATGACTGAAGGGGATTGGGATGGTGAAGTGAAAGCAGGTGAACGCTCCTCTTCCTACAAAGTTATTCAGTTGCCTAAAGCCATAAAGCTAGAACAGAGCGATGCTGTTAGGGGTTTCTTTTTCTGAACTGTGCTTTTGTTACTCTCACATCAACTTCCTACAAAATGCCTTCATAAATAAATTGATAAAATGAGTGTCTTACTAGCATGTGCTGCTTTATGTGGTTCAGTCTATTGATGCCTCGAAATGAAAATCCTTGTCAGAGGCAAAAAACAAACTCTAGAAAACAGAGTGCTGGATAACTTATTTATTTATGTATCTTTTGCTCATTTGTTTTTGTGCCAATTGCATCATTTTTTATTTATGTTTTTTAATGTATTAAAATTATAAAACTGCAACTGATAAAATCTGTTTATTATTAAGGTCAGCTTTTTCGAACACTATATATTTTAAAAAATGGAAATGAATACAGATAAAAAATAAATGAATACTTAATAACAGTAACAAAATATATTTCTGCAAATAATAAATGATGACCTATAGTATATAAATCCGTCATCTAACGTGATTTTGCAATACTAAATAGGTCTCAAAAAATCATACCACACTTAACAAAAAGAAAATGTTGTAAGCCTACAGAATACACAGAAACGGTAAACAGAGCTTGTGCTGGATCAGCGAGCACAACCGACCAACCATGACAGGATTGATCAACAAGAGTTTGATCTTCTAAAAAAGAACCTCAGTTTGGAAGAGATTTGGTTTTTCTTTTAAATCATCACATTCCAGTCATGAGGTAGACTTTATAGCTCCATTTGGAACCGGCCATTTGGGCATATGTCAAATTGGCCATATGCTGGTCACAAAGTGTACGGGTCATTGCAGTTTTGAAGCTATGTGGGCCTGGTGTGGGTCACCAGTATATGTATTCTAACTGCTGGTACAGTATAGCACAAACCGATCTTCATGTCTTGGCGGCTGCATGCTTTGTTCATGTGAGTGAAGGCGGTTCAGACTGAAGGCATAAAACTGAGCCACATAGAGCAGCGGTGATCAAAACAAACCTTAAAGAGCCCTCCTAGAGTCAGAATACTTAGGGTATTCTGTGAAATAATAATATAATACTGAAAGATTTATTATTATTTACAAGGTGCTTCTATCTTCTTGATGGAAGAAAAATGTCTGAACCATCTGCGCAGGTGGAAAAAGACATACCAGCTGCATGAAGCGTGACTTCAATAAAAGTGCTGTGTGGCATGACCAATCAACTCCACGAAGATTGGAACTCTGTGAGTGCAATGATTTTTTTTTTTACTTACTGCTTTTGTGGCAATTTGTTGGTTGTAGCATCAATACAGGAAGGCAGAAAACTGAGAGACTGCTACTTCTGCAGCTCCAACACCGCTTCTTTCACTACAGAGTGTATCATTCTATGGCTCACAGTTCTGATGCAAGTACATAATTAAGAAAAGATGTACAGTCTTTGAGGTTGGTTTTGGCAGTTTCTAGAACAGTATTACTCTATTGTTTTTCTAAAGCCCTCAGCCGTAACTACAAATGGCCTCAACTCGGTAAGTCATAAATTGGCACGTGGCTGTATTGTGTTGTTTAAAAATTTGAAAATAATCAATGAACCCAAAATATGTCTCTTTATCATGTCAATATACTTCATGTTCCATTTCTTGGCTGGTAAGTTATAAAATCCACAATGTTTATTGACTTGCTTAATGAGCACCACTTTGGCTCCCGATTCATATTGTCCCAGTCTAATCCCATTTTACTTCTGCTCTCTATTGTCCATATGCTTTTGCTCTCATAAAGTGCTGTACTTTCTTACTGTATGTCACAACTATACTGGTCTTCCAGTAAACCAGTGCAATCCTTACTGTACACACCCAACAATGCAATACAGTATTACATATTACTCGTTATCTATAGGACATAATGTGCAGTTTGTAAGTATTATCCATAACACGCAGAGGAAAGCAGTGAAAAACAGAGTCACATATTTGGCTAAAGAATTTGGCATTTTTCCAATTTAGCCCAATACCAAATGTGCCAATTGTTTTCTATTTGTAGCCAGATATTTTCTGTGGCTAAAAATCCAGTGCATCCCTACTTCCATCACATCTCCTAGATAAAACTAATAGCTCCATAACTCTTAAATCACTTAGGTAAACTTTTTTTTGTCATGTCATCAAATCAATGCAAAACAAAATCACTTCTTTACCTGGCAGTCATGGAATTTACAGCAACAGTAACTTGTTGACATGCCACATATTTGAGCTTGTTGCTGTCACCCACACTTAGGCCACCAAATAAAGGTTCTTTGCGTGCCTCTCAATTATAGACTTGAACTTCTATCTCGCACTACTAGATGTATCCTGTACGTGGCTGCTGTAACAGCCAAAGAAGATCTGCAACATCATAATTGTATATGTTTGAGGTTGATTAGTAAGGTTCATATATGGTTGTTTCAGGGTGGAACTGGGTGGGGTTTGAGCCATGTTCAAGAATGCATATTTACAAGATGACTGTGATTTATAAACAGTACATTGCATATGAATGTACCACACCAGGTTTTATTAATTAGATTTTTTTTTGGTGTATGCATATTTTCACACTCAAAATCTGGCAAAGGTTTATAAATGGTTGCAACCATGTATTTCCTGGAATTTGACAATGTGGCAGTATCAATTAATTTGTCCAAGTTTCTACATTGTGAAAAATGTCTTGAATACTTTATTTTTTTCAAATAGATGGGCTTTAGTTGCTTGTGTCATAGAAAGTTATCCTTTTTGAACCCCTATTTGAAAATTGGCACAATTTTTCCATGAAGCGATGTATTCATTGGCAATTTCAGTGCCAGCTTCACGGCATTTCAGTGTCAGCACCAGTCTGCATAGTTGATACAGGGCAGGTTGGTTCCATGGACTCATCATATTCTTGTTATATTCAGATCTTCTTATCAGCATGAATCTAAACTCCTGGAATTTTCTGATCATCTCATCTCCAGCTTTGCCAATTTTTCAATCATTGCAACTGCTATTTTTTACTTTTCAGTGATCTGAGTAGAAATTTTTATTGTTTGTTCTTTTTTCATCTTATACAATTTCTTGTCAGCCATTGTACAGTGCCCCTCGAGGAATTGCAGGTTAAGAACAGGATCTCTTTTGGCAGTAAGAGGGATGTACATTTGCCTCTGATGTACATTCGGAAATCTCATCTCATCTTCTGCAGTCACTTTTCCTGGTAAGGGTCAAGGTGACAAAAGATCGTGCAGGATAGCACAGACGTCTCTGTCCCTATCTACAGATACCAACTCTTCCTGGGGAATTCCCAGGTGATTCTGCAGTTAGCTGAGAGGTATAATTTCTTTGGAATGCCTTGGGTGTGCCTCATGCTGTCCTTTAAGTGGGATATACCCAAAGCAGATTTGGAGGAACTGCCCTGAGGGCATCCTTACTACATGCCCAGACCAACTCAAATGGCTCCTCTCAGTCAAGAGGAGTAGCAACTCTACTTTGAGGCTCTACTAAAGAAGCCCAATGACCCTGCAAAGAAACCTAATTTCTGCCACTTGTATGTCTAATGTCATTCTTTCAGTTATTAACCACAATTCATAACAATAGGTGAGGATAAGGATGTAGATCGACCAGAAAACCAAGAGTTTTGTCTTTAGGCACAGTTCACACTTTACCAACACGGACAAATACAGCTCCTGAAAAACGGCTGCCTCTGCTCCAGTCTACTTTTTGATATAATGTTTCCTTCTTCCATAACTCGTGAGGAAGATCCTGAGATACGCAAAATCCTCCACACCTCATCACTTAAAAAGAACAATCCACTCTGTGGTAAGTAAAACACAATGATTTCAGATTTGGAGGGGCTGATCTTCGTTCTAGCCGTTTCACACCTTACAGTGAATCATTCAAGTGTGTATTAAAAGTCACAGTCAGATGAGGACAACATCAAATCATAAAGTAACAATGCCACTCCTGGGCCTCCCCAACTGGACATCCATAACTTCTTCAGCTTTGCCTTGATATACTGCTCACCAAAAACCAAAGCAGTGACAAGACGCGGCCTTGACCAAGTCTGACACTCACAATATTAACACCAAGTATTCAGAGGTAGCTCTTATTGTATTCATATAGGTAATGAATAGTACACAAGAGAAGACTACTTACCCTGTATTTCTGCTGCATAGCACCTCCCAAAATACATGCCGATGGACACAGTCATATTCTTTTTCCAAATCTACAGAACACCTGCAGAGTTGATTATCATACTTCTATGCACCTTTCAACAACTATGCCAGGGAGAAAAGCTGGTCTACGGTTCCACGGCCATGGTGGAACCTACATTTTTCTACCTGTATGTTATGCTCAACTATCGGACCGTGTCTCTCCATCAGCAAACTGACATAAACCTTACCTGGGAGGCTGAGGAGTGTGATCCCTCTATAGCTGGAACACACCCTCTGGTCACCTCTCTACTTTTGGAAATATATGCCAGAATGTCACCATGGGACCTCAGCTAATGTGGGTAATCGAGACAAAATTGTTACATTGACCAAGTAAAATTAAAAGAAAAGTTTTTCATAATAAAATTATTAATAGTTACAGAAACCTTCTTGTTATTTGTAGAATTGGGAACGTCATAGTTAACTATACACAGAGAATGGCATACTAGGTCAGCATGGCCCTCTTCTTGTTTGTAGTACTTCATGTTATTTCTCCCCCATTACGTATTATTCTATTCCTTACTTTTTTTAACAAATTGCTGCCATTAGGAATTAAACATTCCTTGACAAATAAAATGATCTTTCATCTTATACAATTCCCCACTCTTGAATCACCAACTGTAGGCTATTGATGCTTCACTACATAAACATTTATACTGCAATCAAAGCAAGTAGTTAATGACAAGCATACATGGTGACTTACATCGATGCCAAGATTAACCAGGACACTTGCATTCGGTCAGAAATATTAAAGTTGTTTGTTATGCAAAGTGCATTTTCTTCACTACAGTAACTCCCAATAATTAGTGAAAGCAGCAAATATATCAGAAAAACCTATAACAAAATCCATTCCGAAATGTCAGCGAATATTATTTTAAAGTTTGAGCGAAACTCATATTTTTATAGAATAATATCCCAGAGTTGTTCATTGATGTGATTTATACCCAAAGATTGCTGGGATAGGCTTCAGCCCCCCACGACCCTGCTCAGAATTAAGTGGGCATTGAAAATGTTATGTTATGGTACTTTTTGTTTCAGATTTAAGTGAATGTGGTGTTAAAAAGAGAGCTTCATATACAACAGATGGTTCTGAACTGATTAAATTCATACCAGGAAGTCATAATACAGGGGCAAATGTTAATCAAATGTAACAAGGTAAAATTGTGATCATCTAAGTCTTTTGTTCAAGATGCAGATTTCTATAACACGTACACATACATTTCCTTAAAAGTTATGCTTCTGAATCATTAATGCAGTATTTCAGATTGTTAGAATAAGAAGTTGTCAAAATAGCACTTATAGTAACACTGGTATCTCCATTTATTGGCACATATAACTCCTGTCTTAAAATTGAAGAGACTTACATTTTTATTGTTAAAATCTTCACATGTTATTGTTGGTCCTTCCACCCTTGTAATCATTCTTGGAACTTGTCTTCTATGCCGTCTACCAGTATATCGATTGTGAAGGTTTGGTTACTTTCAGGCAGTCTCTTTAATATCATGAGAGACCTCACACTTCCTTAACATCTCTCTATTGTAAAAACAATCTTGGAAGGCTTGGAAGGAGATGATACTTGATTTTCTCTGAGACACTTTATCGTCCCGTGAGAGACACTTTAACATCCCGCAAGACAAGGCAGTGAGACAAAAGGAAAGCTGCTGTACAGGCTTTTAAATGATTGCTGCACAGCACGACAGCAGCAGGAGCAAGCCAGCAGCTGATCCGATCGCATCTCCTTAACGTGCGTTCAGCCACCCCCTTCACAATGCGAGTGGCAGAGACGCAAAGTGGCTGGCGTGTAGAGCGATCCGGGTCGAGCAGGGGGCAAAGCCCCCTAGTTTATCATATCCAGTTTACCATTGATATGCTATTCATGTGCTGGCTCAGTACAAAAGTCATTCTGAAAATAACTGTTATACTTCTTTGTCTTTTCTAGGTACTATATGTAGTTTTCCAATTTGAATATTATTTTAGAAACAAAAACTTAAGCAGAAAAAGATAGGAACAAGAGATTAATACTTCAAACTTAAATGTAACAACTGGAATTGTCTTTCTCACATTCAGAGGTGAAGAGTGACAATTTATTCAAAGCCCACACTACTGCTGCATGCTATTATAAATGTTGAATTGGCAGTAGAACTGGCATAGGCTCAAGTGTCATTTTTCATCCATCAGTTGTGAAATGACATTCTTGCCATCAGGTCTTTAAGGACATGTTCTGTTAGGAAAGGGGGATATTGAATAGCAGAACATAATATAGGAAACATAAAACAACGCTCAGAAGTCGGTTTATTCCAGTTTGGTCATGTGAAGGGGTGATATATTATGCTGCTTCTACTTTTCTAAGAAAATGCTTTCACACTACATATTTAAGAGAATGTTTTTCTTTCCTTATTTTTAATTGTAGAATATTAATTCTTTTTTGTCAGACTCAGTGTGTGTGTTCTTTATCCTCACTCATTAACACCAGAATTACCAGAGCCTACGAAAAAACTTGTAGATCCGTCCTGCCTTTAAACGCTTCACACCTCTCCGTCACGTCTTTTGTTTTCTAAATTTGTGGCTAAGCAGCAAACAGCAAGCAGCCTACTATCACATCCCCCACCGGCGTACAGTTTTCTCAGCTCAAGTCTGTTTACCTGCGTGTCAGTTGCTTGGAGTTGTATAGAGTAAGAAGTCAAGCAAAATGACACCTTTTATAAATACTATATCGTTATTTGGAACACTTGCATTTCATGTGTGTTCCGTGTCTACATAGATCTATGTACAGGCAACTTTAAAAAAGAAACGTTTTTCATGTTTTAGTCATAATTGACAAAATGTAGACATGAAGTTTATAATGTGTGAAGCCTGAAGTCCAAATATCAAAGAAACAGTTTCACAATTCTAGTGTTAATTGGCTACACTTATCTGCAACATGATATAGAAGCTTAAACAGAGGTATGTAGTGAATAATTTGGGCAGTAAACTTTAAAATACACTTCAGGAAATGCTGGAAAGGAGTAGTGGTGTTGTGTGTCCTAATACTGTTGAATTTCCATGAGATCTCATTTCTTTAGCTTTTTTAACTAAATGGACTAATTTGATTATTCCCTCCTTTGATAATTACCCAGCTTTTTCATTCACGTGGTTTCTGGCAATGTTTTTTCAGGATGATGAGACATTAAATGGCCTTTATTACTAGGCTAGTGACACAATTCACATAATGACAAGGATGGATTTGGACAGCTGTTGATGAACATGCATGTCAGTGTGAGAATACCCAGAATTCATTATGCTCTTATAGGGGTAGGGTGTATACCAGGCAGGGTGATATGTGTTTACTACTCAATTGAACGCATTTAAGTGGTTTAATACATTGTGGTTTATCTTGGCACCAGAGAGTGGTGACATGTTGCTTGTTGTTGGACACACAAGAAAGAATTTCACTGTACTCTACACACTTGACAATAATACTACTACAAATATACAGTGCCTTGAGAATGTATTCTGACCATTTCACTTCCAGCCTTATGTCAAAATCCGTTTAATTCATTCTTTTCCTCACCAAACAACACTATATATACCCCAGAATGGCAAAGCAAACAAAAGATTTTAGGAATTATTGCCAATTTATTAATAATAAAAAACTGAAATATCACCTTGACACAAATATTCAGAGCCTTGCTGTGACATTTGAAATTTGTATATCCTATTCCATTGATTCTCGTTGAGATGTTTCTGCACCTTGTTTGGAGTCTTCCTCTGATCAGTTCAATTGATTGAACTTAATTAGGAAAGGCACACACCTGTCTATATAAGGTCCCACAGTCAACAATTTGTATCAGAGCATGAGGTCTTACAAACAAGATAGCACCAGGGCATAGATTTGGGGAAGGTTACAGAAAATTCCTCAGTGTTGACGGTTCCCAATAGTACAGTGGCCTCCATAATCTTAAAAGAAATAAGTCTGGAATGATTACAACTCTTCCTAGAGCTGGCTGCTCAGCCAAACTAAGCAATCAGGGGGCAAGCACCTTAAAAAAGAGAGGTGGAATAAGAAACAAGATCATTCTGGCTGAATGTGAATATGGGAGAAACTTCCACCACCACTGCAACATTCTACTAATCTGGGCTTTATGGCAGAGTGGCCAAGCAAAACATAAAAGCATGGTTGGATTTTGTAAAATGACATCTAAAGGAATATCAGACTATGAGAAACAAGATCATCTAGTCTGATAAAATCAAAATAGAAATGGTTTGACCTACATAGTAATAGTATATTCGATGTATGTGCTGAGTGCACGTTGTTTCCATCGTCCCGTTTACAGTCCGTTATGTGTACATCAGTGAATGTTGTCCCCGTAAGTGCAGAGGGGATTGATGAGGGAGAGAGACCGCAGTCCCCCGATGGAAAGCACCTGTTTACATTTCAGTTACATCTGGCTCATCGCCATTTAAATGATCAGGAGGGAAAGAAGAAAAAAGGGAGGAAGGAGAGAGACAGAGATTTCATTAAAGACAACAGATCATCATTTTCTGCTATTTTTCACATTGTGCCTTGTACCCAGTTTGTTTCTCATACCATTGGATTCACGACAGCTCAATCATCGCCAGAAATCCCGGGGTTGGACATTATTATCCACCATACGCCAAGGAAGCATGGTGAGATTGTTCCATTTTTATTCGGGTGATTCAAACGCATCCATTTTTTCTTGATCAGTCATCTGTATTCAGGAAAGTAATTTACCGGGACTCAAGTTCACGTTCATTGACATTTCAGTATTTATCCAATGTTGTTATTTGTGTTTTGTGTTTATTATACGTTGCAGGGGCAAGGGAGGTTTTGTTATTGTATATACAGCATGGTGTTTCACTTTGCTGCTGTGGTGAAGGGATATACTGTACAGTACATATAAAGATATATTCTACTTTGGGGATTTGCATTAATGTTTTTGTCATTGTGTTTCATGTAATATATTTATACACTTATTTTACATATATCTGCTTTTGTTTGCTTGTATTTAACCGTCAATTGAGGGGAAAATATTATTTGTTAGAGGTATGGCTTGGTATAAGTAGATTCATCTCAGTAATTTATCCAGACCGCAGGTCTTGGTAGTGTGGCTGCTGGCTGGGTAAGGGTTCGGCCGTTACAAAGTGTCACCTGTGGAGGAAACCATCACCTGTGCAATACCATTCCATTGGTGAAGTATGGTGGTGGCAGCATCATGCTAAGGGGATGTTTTCAGTAGCAGGATCTTGGAGACTAGACAAGGTTGACGGAAAGATGAATGAAGTAAAATACAAAGATGTCCTTAAAGAAAACCTTCCCCAGAGATACTTTACATAGGTAGACACTTTATTCTTCCCCTCGGGTGTCCAGTTGCTCAAGCACAACAGTAAAAATTGTGACAAATTATTGAAAAAAGGCAAGAAAAACAAAATATATAAATAAACAATAAAAAGTAAAAAGTTGTCAATTGTTACAATGTTGGAAGGTAGAGTGATGACCAGGTCATTAATCACTAGTGTTGACAACGAAGCATTAGGAACAGCAGGAGGAACAAATGATCTTCTAATGCGTTCTGTTTCACTGCGCAGTGAGAGAAGACAACTGCTACATTTACTTCTCTGACCTGCCAAAATGTTGTGAAGAGGGTGATTGGAATTGTTATTGTATACACACAGCAGCAAAGAAGAGGACACTGGCAACATCATTTCACTACATATGCTGAATGGTCTGAGTCTTCTGAAAATAGCTGTCCACTGACAATCTCCATACAACCTGACCAAGGTTGAGATGATCTGCAGAAAAGCATGGCAGAAAATCCAGGTGTGTGATACTTGGAAGACTCCAGGCTATAATCTCTGCCAAAGGTACTGAGTAAAGAGAATGAATATTTGTGTCAATGGGATTTTTCATTTTTATGACATTTGCAAAAATTTCTAAAGTTTCATTGATGAGGGAAACAAATGAATTTAAATGATTTTAGAATAAGGCTGCAACATAATCAAATGTGATAAAAGTGAGAGGGTCTAAATACCTTCTGAAAATACTGTACATACCTGCCTTGTGGTTAATGCAAGATGCTCTATTGTCTCTAGTAATGAAAGTTACTCTTTCATTGTATCACTAAAAAATTGAAATGAACCAAATTTTTCTCAACAAATACTGTTAATGAAATTAATTTATTAGTCCATTTTTAAATTGAAACCCTACCTTTCATACCTCTGATTCTTTACTTAATTGTCCTCAGCAGCTGAAGAAAGAGCTGAGCTGTTTTGGTTCTGTTAGAGTAGTAGGGCTCTTTGAGTACATCTGCACCATCAGCAGAGTAACCCTGAGGAGAAACAAAGAGCAGAATGCGTTATTATCATCTTAAACAACTGCTGTACCTACATCTCTAGCTTGTATAGTGGATGCAAAATGTATACACACTTCTGCCAAAATCACAGATTTTGTGTACTTAAAAATGAAACCAATATCAATCCTTTCAGAGATTATTCTACATTTATTATAAAATTACTATCTATACAAAGAAGGTGAAAATAAATCAGAAACTGTTTAATGAAAAAAGGAAAAAAATCCCACAAAAACCTGGTTGGATTAGTGTGCACACTCCCTAAACTAATGCTTAGTTAACTCAGTCTTTTTCTTTGCACTCAATCGTTTCGGGTAAGTCTGTCAGTTTGGTACATCTGGACTTGGTAATTTTTGCCCACTCCATATCTGTCAAATTACAAGGGCACCTCCTGTGCACAGCTCTCTTCAGGTCACCCCATAGATTTTGGACTAGGGTCTGGGCTCTGACTGGGCCATTCCAGAACATTGATCCTCCTTTGATGAAGCCATTGCTTTGTTGATATTGATGTATGCTTTGGGTCATTGTCATGCTGAAAAGTGAAGTCCCTCTTCCTCTTCAGCTTTCAGGCAGGTGCTTTAAGGTTTTGTGGCAAAATAGACGGATATTTGGAGCTATTAATGATTCTGTCCACCAAGACTAAAGCCCCCGTTTTCCAGCTAAAGAAAAGCATCCCCCATGCTGCCTCCACCATGCTTTATTGTGGGTATGGTGTTCTTCTGATGATGTTATTTTGGTGGCAAATGTACCTGTTGGAATTATGGACTATGGGAGACTGGATATTCTTTTTTGCAAAGTTTAGCCTGCTTGGATGTTTTTCTTTGTTTCATCTTGCTACTCTACCTCTCAACCTAGACAAATGAAGATTATGACTAATTGTTGTCATATGTAGGGAACAACCAGGCAATTTAATGTTGCCGTAGGCCTCTTGGTAGCCTCCCTGATTAATTTTCTCCTTTTCTGCTCATCAGTCTTGGAGGGATTTCCTGATTTTGGTTGAGCCATATTTTCTCCACTTGTTATTGACTGTCATCTGTGCTCCATGGATAGTTTAATGCTTTGGATACCTTTTTGTAGCCCTGTCCTGACTGATACCTTTCAATAATGAGATCCCATTCATGTTTTAAAAGCTCTTTGCCGACCATTGCTTTTGGAGTAAATTGCAACCAAGATGATATCAGAGCAATCCTACAGGAACCACCAAAACTTTATCTGAGCTAAATCTGAGCCACTTTAGTTGATGTCTAACTAACATTTGAGATGAGACTTATTGTGATTGATGCATTCTGAATGCAGCCACACCCTTGATTATTAAAGGGTGAGCATACTAATGCAACTTGGTTTTTGTAGCATTTTTACCCATTTTTCAACCCCACAGTTTATTTGTTTTTACCTTCTTTACATAGATTGCAATTTTGCAGTAAAGGTGGAATATGTCCTGACAGGATTTATCTTGGTTCCATTTATTTATTACGCAAAACCTGTGATTTTAGCAGGGGTGTATAGACTTTTAATTTCCATTGAATATTGTGTAGTTGCCAGCACATCCAATTCTTCGTGTCCACCTTTACTGCCCTCGGAAGAGAGGCAGGTATGCCTCTTTTGACACATTTACCTCTCTTCAAAAGACTGCTCCCAACGTTGGATTTTCACACTAATATCAAGGAGAGATGAACCAGTAGTTACCCATATTCTGTCATGCCAATGAAGAAATCAAACTTGAGGTGTCATCAGTGCCAAAGTGGGAAGCCTGTATTGTCCCTGCACAAATACCTTGTACATCCATTGCACAGGAGGTGCAGCCATGGATGACTGACTGTGATTAGTGCTATAGTCCTTCTTTAAAAAAAATCCTGTAATTAAAAATTATGAATGAAAAGTGCTATGCTTTCTTTCTTACTAAGTTGCAGTGCCCTGAGTACTTAATTGACGTATCCCACCTTGCCACTTGTCTACTGGTGTTACACCATGTTTTGCTTCTGCCAGCAAATGCTTCTTCATATTTATTTTGGCCTTGCTGGTTCCACCCGTGTTACCTCTTCATGCCTGCACAACCCATTTTCAAGGAGCCATCTATCACATAGACAGAAGCTCAGCAATATCAAATGCAAAAGGATATTCCAAATGTGAAAAGAAAATTCAAAGAAGGGAGTTCAGAAAACTTTTAATCCACAGAGGGAAAAAGGGCGTCTCAATATAAAATTGGAAAAATTGAAGCTCAACTCAAACAGTCCGACATGACATTAGACATGGAGCATGACTGGCTTGGAAGTCGCAAAGTCATATTTGAAAGGCAAAAGCAGAATGTGGGCTAGAGATAAGAGTGGGGAAAATGGTATCACGTGAAGTATTAACAAAGGCTTGTATTTTGTTACTTCAGCTATCCCCAACCCTGAACTGAATAAACAGATTTTGAATATTCATAAAAGACTCCATTGTAATTTTTGCAGTTTTAAATGAGTAACTGTCATCCAAAAAATTGGTGTTTATTTACTTAACAGAAAATGAAAAGGCATTAGTGGCATTAAAGCAAATCCAACCACTGTTCCATAATTTGTCATTCTTATAACCAATATGTAATGTCCCTTAGACTGACTCCTATATCTGTTTATTCATTTGCTAATCTGTTTTACAGTTTCCTCAGACAGGTTTCTCTTATTAGCATATGATTTTATTTCTGTGGAGGTACACACCTGTTGTTCAGACTACAAGAACAGATAATTAAGTGTGTAGTGGTAGTGTGTAGTGTGTTGTTCAATACGAGTGTATTTCAGGCTCTCCAGGCCCCACTGTAGATAAAGCACAACAAGCTGCAGGTCTTCCAAACTTAAAATGAAAAACACTCTCTTTATAGTCTGACCAGACTACTTTTCTAGACTAATAGATAACAAAAGTAAGAATCCTCAAGTACTGTTTAGAACAGTGGCTAATCTAACAAATGGTAATTCTCAACTGCAAGGCAAAATGCTGACATTAACAGTTCAGACAGTTCAGACTTTAAGTTCTTTAATGAGAAAACTGACAATATACAGTTAGATCCCAGATTTCAACGTCACCTGACAAACTTAATCCTAGATTAATTTCTTATGTGCACCACTTTAGTAATTTTAATTTGGTAACAGAAAAGGAAGTTGTAATTTTTATTTCTAAAATGAAACCTGATACTCGTTCCTTATACCGAGTCCCAACTAAATTAGCAAAAAGCTCAACAGATGTTCTGGCAGTATCCATTCATAGCATTATCAATAGTTCATTACCGAATGGTGCAGTTCCTGATGCACTAAAAGTGTCTGTTGTCAGACCATTACTTAAAAAATGAGAACTAGATTCAGATATGCAAAATAATTATAGGCCCATTTCAGATTTGCCCTCTCTCTCTAAAATGCATGAAAAATTAGCCTCCATGTAGCTTCAGTCTCATCTTACACTTCACAGTTTATTTGAGAAATTGCAGTCTGGCTTCCCCATCATTCATAGTACAGAAACTACACTATCCTGTGTTGGTAAACAATTTTAATATCCTCTGATGAAGAGAATTTCATAGAAATTATTTTATTATATTTAAACACAGCATTTGACACCATTAACCATACTACATAGGCTGGAAAATTACATTGTTGCCTGGTTTAGATCTTATTTATCAAATCGATTCCAGTATGTACTGAAATGTGTTAACAGTACTCCATCATTTTACTCAGAAGATAAATATGGTGTCCCACATGGCTAAATACTCAGACCTTTACTGTTTTCACTTTACATGCTTCAATTGGGAACTAGCATTAGAAAACAACATTCATTTTCATTCAAATACAGCTGACACCCAATTATATCTTTCTTTTAGACCAACTGATGTTTCTCCAATGCTGTCCTTAATTAGTTGTGTCAGTGAGTTAAAGCAGTGGATGGAGGAAAAATACTTGTCTCTGAATACAGAAGAAACAGAAATTCGATTTATTAGTGGGAATGATGCTTACTGCAAAAGCATTCTGTTACTTTTTAATTTGGGTGGAATCACCATCAGTTTAACTGAACCACCATGCCATTTAGGCGTTATTCATGATACTAGCATGCCATCTAAAATAAATTACAAAACTATCCAAAACATGTTTTTTCCATCTTAAAAATCTTCAAAAATTAAAAGTTTTTCTAAATATTAATGTAATTATTTCTAGTAGGACTGACTACTGCATTGTGTTATTCGTTGGCTGTTCTGATAGTTGTTTATTCAGCTTAATTCAAAATGCTGCTGCAAGAATTATTACGCAAAGCAGAAAATATGAACACATAACTCCAGTTCTCAAGTCCTTGCACTGGCTCCCAATTAACCTTATGATTGATTTCAAAATCCTCCTTATAAGAAAAGAGCAAGGCCCTTCTTTATAGACAGACATAACTTTATTTAATTTATCATTACTTACAAACCAGAGTGCACATTGAGATCTCAAGATACCACCCTATTTAATATTTCAAGGATTAATAAAATAACAGTTGGAGGTCAAGTTTTTAGTTTCAAGGCCCCGAAGTCCTGCTTACTTAACTGAGCTTATCATTACTTACAAACCAGAGTACACATTGAGATCTTAAGATGCAGGCCTATTTAAGATTCCAAAGATTAATAAATTAAGAGTGGGAGGTTGAGTTTTTAGCTACAGGGCCCCAAAGCTGTGGAATGATATGCCTGCTAATATAAGAGGTGCCTCTACAGTCTCAGCTCAGGCTCAGGCGAAGACTCGCTACTTTAGTCCAGTATACCCTGACTAGAGCTGCTGATTAGCTGTGCATAATGCATTTCTACTTGTTAGTCATTTGTACAAAAACATAAGTAATGCAATATTTATAAACTGTTACTAACTCTCCTCTATTCTATTTCTTTTCTTCAGTATCTGAATGTGGCATTCAGTTCCACTGCTCTTCTACTAAGCTGTTATCATGTCATTGGGAAACTCATCCCAGATAAAGTAGCATTGGAATCATTAGATGGAAAGATTCGCTCATCAGATTGGACAGCCAACACAGACTCCACTGTAGAAAATGCAGGACTGGTTAAGCAGTCAGTTGGCCGTGGTGTCTAAGGGCCTCATGTATAAACGGTGCATACGCACAAAAATGTTGCGTACAAATGTTTCCACATTCAAATCACGATGTATTAAACCTAAACTTGGCGTAAAGCCACACACATTTCCACGGTACCTCATACCCTTTCGTATGCAAGTTCTGCTCTCGGTTTTGCAGACTGGAGGCACCCAGCATCAAAGCAGTACTACTGTTCCTGTGTAGTTACCCTTTCCTTCTTAGATCCATATTCCTGACGCAGCTTTATACACTGAAACTAACCGCATATTGTTTATTAGTGTAATGCATCTGATTGTAATTAACCTGTAACAATATAATGGTCCAGGGAATAGCCATAGTATTCCAAATACCATAGCTACTTTAGCATTGTTACTGTCACTGCACTTTCTTTTTGTTCTTTCAGCTGTTCCTGTTAAGGGTTGCCACAGCAGATCATCTTTTTCCATATTACTCTCATTGCAATACTCAGAGTATTTATATCACTGTATCTGAGTGGGGAATCACAGCAACAGGTGATCGGAAAGAGAATTATCAGGATACAGCATCAAACACACGGTGCCTCAGCCACGGCAAAACGCTTCAGAGACTTTCCCGTACGGATCTCGCGGTTCAGAAACAGTTTCATCCAAAGAACTTTAAACACAGTCAATCAGTCCATCAAGTGCTCCTTGTAGAACTATTTGTGCTTATAAGTACAATCACCTAACTTAAACTTGCTCTACAGTTATAATATAGCACAACCTGTGCCACTTTATTCTATTTTTAATTTATTATTTGCACATCATGTTGTTACACTGTGGACCCTGAGCTTCGCAATTTTGTCTATCTGTATACTTGTATATGGTTGAGATGACAATAAAGTTCACTTTGACTTTTTGACTTTGACTTTGGTATTTGTTGAAATTCTTATATTTTCCCCCTTCCTGTTCCCATTGTCTTTTCACAGAAGGATGAGCTTAAAGGCTATTTATATTGATTTGCATGTTCAAAGAGGTGTAATTCTGGGAGGAGTTGGGGCGGGACAGCAGGCACGTGCAGGAGCATTACTTTTCACGCTGATCGGGATTTATGTAGCAGAAGAACATGGAAGTTTGCGTACGCACAGATTCCTGCATCTGGATTTTTCTGTGCATACGCACAGTCCCACTTTTGTGCTTACGCCATGTTATAGTGTGAGTTCTACGCACGGCTTTACACATGAGGCCCCAGGACTGTAACTGTGTCTGATTTTTACTTTGACCGCTTCATTTTCAATTTTAATCTTCTCTGTTGTCAGTTAGTCATTGTTCATCAGTTAGTTAAGGGCAGATATTGTTGGTTTCCATTTATATTAATCAGTTTCTATTGTTTTTTGTGTGTTTTAACAAACCAATATCTTCATATGTACTAATTCCGTATTCAGTACTTAGTTTAATCAATACTTGTATTCTACCAGAGAATTTGCACCCAGCTGTCTATGCCTTCACTTACTGAACAGCGCTATACAACAATAAGATGTATTTGTATTGAAATTACGATGTGCAGGTGCAAACAGCAGTCGTCTACTGAGATTTCAGCCACCGTAGCCATTAACAGAGAAAATCAAGAATCAATAGCTTCCTCATTTACAATTTTAATCTCCTCTGTTGTCAGTTGGTCATCGTTCATCAGTTAGTTAATGGGCAAATGTTGTTGGATTTCATTTATGTACTGTAAATCAGTTTCTATTTTATTTCTTGTGTGTTTTAACAAACCTGTCTCTTCATACAGTATGTACTAATTCCGTATTCAGTACTTAGTATAATCTATACTTGTATTCTACCAGAGAATTTGCACCCAGCTGTCTATGCCTGCACTTACTGAGCAGCGCTATAAAACAATAAGTTATATTTGTGATGTAATTACGATGTGCAGGTGCGAACAGCAATCTTCTCCTGAGCTTTCAGCCACCATAGCCATTAACAGAGAAAATCAAGAATCAATAGTGTTTTTATAGATTGCATTTATTTATTAATAGTTCTTATTTTCTCATTACACTGCTCTTTCTTTTAACCAGCATTTGTTAATATCTATGTGCAAAAGGTGTACATGATGGACAAGGCTGTTGGTGTTCCTGGCTTTTCACTATTAAAATGCATAAAATAAAGATCGAAATTCTGTGCAATTCAATAGTGGACAGACTACATTAGTGTCATCCAATACAATACAACTATTTACAAAGGCCCCAAAACATCTACCCATGCTTTAGGGTCTGGTAAATATTTTTGTGGATAATATATTTAATAATTATAGATTTGCTGGTCCCTGTTTCTGAATGAGATACTCTGATAACAATGTATATTTTTTGCTGAATTATGGATATTACAAAGAATGAAACTTCTGCTCCTTGCTCTGAATTAAACTAACAAAGAGAAATGATGATTTTGCAAGTTTCTTGTGTCTTTTCTTTAGGTCAGTTTGAGAATCTTCTATCTGGGAAGAGATTTATTATGGTGTTTGAACATTTATTGACATACAGATTTAGTGGTTGCCATTTTTCTGTAACCCTGCCCGGGGTTTGTTTCCTGCATTGCACATTGTGTTGGCTGGGATTGGCTGCAGCAGACCCCTGCGACCCTGTGTTAGGATATAGCAGGTTGGATAATGGATGGATGGATTTTCTGTAAGTGGCCACTAGTGATCTCAGGAAGGATCCTGGCATGGATATGAGTTGGAGAAAGGAAGTGCAGCTCATGTTAGTTCTGACCTCAAGTGAGAGGTATGATGGGGGGCTGGCAACATAAGTTATTCAGTAGTGAATGTGGCAAAGGAAAGATCATTGACAAGAGCAGTAAAAGATAAAAGCTAAGGCAATGGTGCTGGATTGTAGCTGAGGATGAAAGAAATGGCATGTCAAGTGAGGTGGTGATGCTGCATTTTACAATAAATTGTGCCAATAAAATGCCAGCTAAGTAATACCACAAAAATCACATAAAGATCCTTCAACATAGTTTGGCATATGGCACAACCACCAGATAATCTATAATCTATCTATAGATAAATATATTGCAACTTAATACTTAACAAATAGTTATAAATGCAAATTAATATTTATAATTTTTATTTTTTTTTCTGAATGGGCAAAAGCCTAAATCATATTGAACAAAAGTGATCAACATAATTCAGGATAATGATGAGATGTGCAAATCCATGCACCCTTTAAAATGCATCATAAAAAACATGTTACACTGGGGCAGCATGGTGGCGCAGTGGTAGTGCTGCTGTCTTGCTTCCTGGGTCCTCCCTGCGTGGAGTTTGCATGTTCTCCCCGTGTCTGTGTGGGTTTCCTCGGGGCGCTCCAGTTTCCTCCCACAGTCCAAAGACATGCAGGTTAGATGGATTGGCGATTCTAAATTGGCCTTGGTGTGTGGGTGTGTTTGTGTGTGTCCTGCGGTGGGTTGGCACCCTGCCTGGGATTGGTTCGTGCCTTGTTCCCTGGGATTGGCTCCAGCAGACCCCTGTGTTCGGATTCAGCAGGTTGGAAAATGGATGGATGTTACACTATTGAAGTGAGTTTAGTGCTTATTTAATTTAAACAGAAAGTCGCCATCTGCTGTTAGATTTTGGAGTAGTGCTCTACTTGCCCTTCAAGGATAAGTTCGGTAGGTTTCAAGACTAAATTATTTCTTCCCAATTGTGGCATATATTAATTTGTCACATAAAGGTTTGTTCTGATATGAAGTTTTTTTAGGTGTAAATTTTAAAAATACCTTGTCTGTTCATGCAGCTTATAATAGGACTAATGACTAAATGAGGTCCATGAAAATAACAAAAAACTTACCAAAATGTGCACTTTGAAACAGCAAAGATTTCGAATTAAGAAAATGTGCTTTTACCATTCATGCCTTAGATCACCAAAATGCAGATGCATCTACTCATCATGTAGAACCTCCTCTCACAAGAATATTATAATCACCTTTTCTTCACCATTTTTGGTCAATAGGTCCGACACTCCTCTTTTTCTTCTTCTTAAAAGTCTTTTTTCAGCAGAGTGTCACATCCTCGGCTGTGACAATGTTAGCTATGCAAAACTGACCAAACAATTATACTTATTGACAAGGAGAATATCAATGTGTTGACCAAATGGTCTGCAGCAAGTGTAAATGTATTTAATTAACTTTGCGGCGCGGTCAGCACACCAGGTTCACGTGGTGAGTGTGTAAAAACCGGGTGAGCAATATCCCTGCTTCTATCTACAAACAAAGGCTTACCCCCACCTCACCATCCTGATCTGATGTGCAGAAATCAGTTTCATGCCAGCTCCTCTAGCTTGCTAGATGATCACCGAGATATACTCCTTACTGGAGACTCTATACTTAACTTGAACTTTTCATCATCAGGCCATTTTTGTGTCCTCTCTTTCCTGGCACTCACATTCTGAACATTGTAAGAAAAACACCCCCAGTCTGCAAAAAGCACAACAGAATTGTGTCAGCAATACTGCATGATGGACTCCAACAGTAAGAGATACTGAAATTGACCATATCATTTCTCCAAGTCATTAGAGAGAGGACCCCCACTGTGTGGATCTTCATGTCCCTGCAGATGATTAGAAGATCGAATAAAGCCTGTGGCAGACTCTTCTCTCTCTAAATAACTGACTGAAATCTTTTTGTGAAAGGACCAATTTTAGTTACATCGATAATTGGATGGTGGCTTTGTGAATATTTTATGAACCCAGTAAAATCTGTAAAGATACCAGCCTTGGCAGTTTTTCCTTTCTTTTCTGGCTGTTATTATTAAATAAATTCTGCCTGTCCTTAGATTATCAATGTGTCATCTGCCAAAATATAATGTCTTGCTAAGTTAATTGTCCGATTTACTGTCTATTATAATAACTAATTATGACAAGTTCCTAGCAGAAGTACTTTCAATTTTCATATAGATACTGAAAGTGACCCCAAAGCAATGGAGCTTATCAACCTTGTGTGTTACTTTGATCTTAGTCAGCGTGTTTCCCAGCCAATACATCAGGTGGTCATATACTGTATTACTGTTATTAATATCAAAAGGAATTAACATTGATAGGACATAGAAATTGACATCTCTGATCACTTCTCCATTTTCTTTGACATAATATCTTTAACAAGATCTAAAAAGGAATGTATTGTGGTGGCATTTGATGCAGTAGTTGTCTGCATTTTCTAGTATTTTTAATAGCCAGTTGGAATTCGGCTCATACACTGATATACTGTACATCGAAATATAAACAGCCCAGAAAAACTAGATTTTTTTTAACAAAGACTACTACAGTTTTGTTTAAAAACTCAAGCAGTCTGTGAACATAAAAGAAATTGCTAAATAAATTAATGAAAATGGAGGAGAACAACATTAATATTACACTGTGTAATTTTGAGGACTGCTCTAAAAGACAATTACAAGAAATTCAAGACTGCTGGGCTCATGGTCTACAACAACAACAACAACATTTATTTATATAGCTCATTTTCACACAAACAGTAGCTCAAAGTGCTTTACATAATGAAGAATAGAAAAATAAAATACACAGTAAGAAAATAAAATAAGTCAACATTAATTAACATAGAATAAGAGTAAGGTCCAATGGCCAGGGTGGACAGAAAAAACAAAAAAAAAAAACTCCAGACTGCTAGAGAAAAAAATAAAATCTGTAGGGATTCCAGACCATTAGACTGCCCAGTCCCCTCTGGGCATTCTACCTAACATAAATGAAACAGTCCTCTTTGGATTTAGGGTTCACACGGAAGGACTTGAAGATGATGGTCACATAGACTTCTGGCTTTTAGTCCATCCATCATTGTTGGAGCATCATGATGCTTTGAGTAGGTGGTGGAGGCGCAGGCCACCACCACAAAGGAACCGGAAAAAGAAACAGAAGAGAAAGTAGGGGTCAATACAGATTTTAGAGCCACCATGAATAGTTATTATGATGAATTGAACATACAGAGTATCAGGATTAAGTTAAATTGAAGTTATAAAAAGGCCATGTTAAAGTAATGTGTTTTCAGCAGTGTTTTAAAGTGCTCTACTGTATCAGCCTGGCGAATTCCTATTGGCAGGCTATTCCAGATTTTAGGTGCATAGCAGCAGAAGGTCGTCTCACCACTTCTTTAAGTTTTGTTCTTGGAATTCTAAGGAGATATTCATTTGAGGATCTAAGGTTACGATTTGGTATATAAGGTGTCAGACATTCCGATATATAAGATGGGGCGAGATTATTTAAGGCTTTATAAACCAAAAGCAGAATTTTAAAGTCAATCCTGAATGACACAGGTAACCAGTGTAGTGACATCAAAACTGGAGAGATGTGCTCAGATTTTCTTATTCTATTTAGGATTCTAGCAGCTGCATTCTGCACTAGTTGCAAAACGATTTCTTTTTTGGGTAGTCCTGTGAGGAGTGCGTTACAGTAATCTAGTCGACTGAAAACAAATGCGTGAACTAATTTCTCAGCATCTTTCAGTGATATAAGAGGTCTAACTTTAGTTATGTTTCTTAAGAGAAAAAATGCTGTCCTAGTGATCTGATTAATATGCGATTTAAAATTCAGATTACAGTCAACAATTACCCTTAAGCTTTTTACCTCCGTTTTGACTTTTAATCCTAATGTATCCAGTTTATTTCTAATAGCCTCATTGTATCCATTATTGCCAATCACTAAGATTTCAGTTTTCTCTTTATTTAACTTGAGAAAGTTACTAATTATCCATTCTGAGATACAAGTCAGACATTGTGTTAGTGAATCAATAGAATCGGAGTCTTTAGGTGCTATTCATAAGTCTAGATGGTCTAGTGACCGTCTATTGAACCCAGCTCCAAATATGATGTGGGTGAAGAAACCATCAGTGATTAATTATAAAGTTTTCACAGTGTTTTTGAAGGAAAAATTAATAAGACGTACTGTGGTGATGGTAGTATATTTGTCTGTTAGACAAGTGATGCACTTTTAAATAAGGTTAAACAAAGGACATGCACGAGCCACACCCTACTTTGATCAGCAACTTTTGGACTCTTAAACAATTCAGGCAGTTTGTCTCTAAAAGGTCACAAGTTGGGACCCTCGTCTTACAAGTAAGTAAAAGTGCTTGTTGGCCACTGCTGATCGCGGCCTAAGGATTGGTCATCCAATATCCAAAGCTGGGAGGTAACAGACTGTGGCTGAAAAAAAGGCAGAAGAGAAAGAGCTGCAGAAAATCAGCAAGTGGGTGTGACACAAACTCCCGAAAGTGGGAGATGGCCAGCTGTATCCAAGATGTAACCACTTAACTGCATGTTTCTAACCCCCACCACTCAATGTAGAAATCCTGCAATGAAGAGACATGCAGAACTGAATCTTCAATAGAGTTTCATCATATGCAAATATTAATAACTATAGGATTTCCAGGTGGGATTGGTGGTCAGTTGGCTTAGAACCCCTAGAGGATTGTTTTCTCCAGTACATATGCCAACTGGTTACCTCCCTGATCATCTAGCATGTATTTATCTAATCTGACACCAGGCTTTTCACATTATAACCAAATCACTTGTATCTCCTAAAATGAATTTTAATTTACCATCATTAATCTTATGGATTTTTCTATATTTACTTTTGCAATTAAGCCTTTATTGTCATTATTCCATGAATGACGAAATTACAGAGCAGCTACTGCTTCTGATGCAATGAAAAAAAGAAAACAATGATTTTTACAGTAACTGTTGTTGCTTTAACTTTTAGGGAGGTGAAGCTTCTTCCATTGTCCAAATAATCCCACAAAATGTATTTCAGTTTTGTTGCAGTGTGCTCTGAAGTCATTGTGGCAGGTGTAGGAGTTTAACATGAAATCATGCTGGTGGAAGAATGAGCCCAGAGGCAGCAAGCAGACATTAAAAATAAGTGAACCAAGTACAGAACCTTAAAATATTTCTGGAGAGAGACTGAAGAAAGCTACATTATGCTATTGAAGACAGCCGATTGCCAATAAAAATAGAAGATAAAATCCATAAGAAGTAGTTTTATCTTAGTCCAACATTATTTTTTAGATATTTCAGGAAGGCTTTATGATCAAAAAACAGCTGTAACACAGAAAAACAACCATCTTCAACACTGAGGAGATGTGCTTCACATGCCAGACCAGAGGAGTTCCAGTACACTGATCAGATCTCGACCCCAGTCTCTATTTTCACATTTGGCTATGTATTACCATATAAAATATAAAATTGCACACAATAATACCAGTATTATCTTACATACAAGTAAGATTTGATATATATTTGCTATTTTCATTTTAGGTTTTCAAGGATGAGCATGACCGACAGATTTGTGCCATTTCAGACAGGAATATTAGTGTTGTGAAAGCACTTGCACCGTACGAATGGGCCAGAGCTCCCTGATTCCTTTTTTAATTCACCTTCCTATTAGTAAGCATTTAATTTTTATCTATTGTGCCAGACAGCTGGGGACCCAACCCAGCCGGGACGCCTGGACAGTCCACGAGAGGGCAGCCACCCGGGTCTGCTTGGGGGCCACTGGAGCGGCGCTGGGAAGCTCATCCTTATGGGAGGACGTGGCCACCGCCAGGGGGCGCCCGGACGGTTATGGAGCCCTGAATGGCAGCACTTCCACCACGCCAGGAAGTGTTGTCAGATGGAGCACCTGGAGCCCATCCGGGTCATTATAAAAGGGGCCGCCTCCCACCAGTAGACAAGCCGGAGTTGGGAGGAAGGAGACAGAGTTTGTGAAGAGAGGAGTGGAGGTCATAGAGAAAGAGAAAGAGAGAGAGAGAGAGAGAGAGAAGAGAGAAAGAAGAGTTGTTGGGATAAAGCATTGTGGTGCTATAATGAAAATAAACATGTGTGTTTTGGACATTCTGGTGTCTGTCTGCCTATCTGTGTCTGGGGGCTGTCTTTCCACAATGGCATCCCAGATGGGACTCTCCACCTGCTAAAAGGTGGGGACCCCGTTTTAAAAATAATTTTGTGGAGGCAGCCTGTACACACATCGTGGCACGCATACCTGGGCCAACAGCTCGATAAGATGCTCGCCAAGGTCCACGCCTAGCGAACGGACAGCTCGATGGGGAAGAAGAAGGGCAAACGCACTCTGAAGGTAGCAGCGCATGTGCCAAGTGTCGTCTTCGTGGAGTCACGTGTTGGCAGTGCAGCGGAAGAGGCCACTCAGCTGCAGCACGCTCGGGAAGACGGGATCTGGGAGGTAAGTCACAAACATGATGGCGATACAGCTGGCGGGGTATACCCTGCTGTCACCTGGTCTTGCTTTATAGAAGGGGATTGCCCGAATCCACGTCTGTGGCCAAAGCATTCCAACCCGTGTAGTGAAGGTGAGACGACAGCGGAAGAAGAGGAGGAGTCGCTACTGACTGTAGAAGGGTTGCAGGGCAGAAACCACCTTGAAGACTCTTCCCCAATTGAGTCCTCTCATAGGGTGGGTGTAGCACTGGAGGACCGGAATTCCCTCCCAGAGACAGGCACAGGATTGGACGGAGTGTGCTGTGTGCCCACCAGTGAGTGGTCGAGGGCGGGACTAATGAATGTCAATCCTGGCATGGATAAGGACGCAATGGAGCGCTTGCAGGAGCTCCACAGCTCACAGCTGGACGGCAGGACCAAACAAACTGTAAGTCCACCACTGACTGATATTTTGTTTTTGCTGGAGGCTGTACGGGAGCTGGAGAAAGCTCTTTCAGGTCCTGCGCTTAATGAGGTGATTGACGGGTTGGAGAAGAAAACGGAGACTTCCCTAACAACTATAAAGGAGTGGTGGGGAAAGTACAATGTGGAATTCTCCAGCCAGAGCTTTGATGCAGTACAGGTGAGTACTACCGGTACCGTAAAGGAAGAGGGAAGCCCTAGCAAAATGAGCCGACACATGGGTGACCAGACTCAAGTAGCGTTGCGTCCTACAGTAGATCAGGGGATGAGTACCGAGCAAGCAGTGGGAGACGAGACAGGGGGGAGGTGCTGCTCCAAGTAGCTGCGGCGCTCGTAAACCGATCGAGAGGAGTGCAAACAGCACGGGGTCCCTCTTTGTCCCGTAAGGGGATCCAGGCTGTTGCAGCACCCCAGAGTAACAGGAGGCCCCGGAGTAAGAAGGGGGGTCTCCCGACAGAAGGAAACGTGAGCCAGGGAGCTCACGTATGGTGAGAGAGCTCTCTCCAAGGAGATGGAGAGCAGCCCCAAACCTGGCTGAGGAGACGCAGGCATTGGCATTCCCGTCCTGTTTTCAGGTCCAGAGGGCACCAGAAAGGCAGGGGGTCCATCGATGTTACACGTGCCATGGGGCCAGTCATCTGTGGAGACGTTGTCCGTACGCCATGATGGAAGACACCAGTAGGCAGCGCCAAGACGACGTCTCCACACCTTATGTGTCTTATTTTGCAGGACTGGACTGTGGACAATGGTATGTTGGCACCCAGCTGTGGGAAATAGCCAGCCCTCGCGGGATGGGCCGCTTTGCTGTACTGGCTTCAGCTGGTGATGGGGCAGTGTGCCACGTGGCTGGGGACCCTACCTAGCCGGGAAGCTTGGACGGTCCACGAGAGGGACGATACCTCCCCTGGGCCACGAGAGGGCAGCCAGCCGGGTCTGCTTGGGGGCCACTGGAATGCAGCTGGGAAGCTTATCCCTGTGGGAAGATGTGGACACCACCAGGGGGCGCCCGGATGGTTATGGAATCCTGGATGGCAACACTTCCGCCACACCATGAAGTGTCATCAGACGGAGCACCTGGAGCCCATCCGGGTCATTATAAAAGGGGCCGCCTCCCTCCAGTAGACGAGCCGGAGTTGGGAGGAAAGGAAAGAGAGAGAGAAAAGAGAGAAAGAAGAATTGTTGGGATAAAGCATTGTGGTGCTATAACAGAAATAAACATGTGTATTTTGGTCATTCTGGTGTCTGTCTGTCTCTGTCCGGAGGCTGTCTTTCCACAGTATTTTAACTGTAACAAAAAACTGTTAACAATATTATTTGCAATTAAGCATGTGTATAGAAGGCAAAGGCAAAAACTTCTCTAAGTGCTCAAAGATGACCAACAAAGGTTGCGGTATTACTTTTTTTTTTGCACATCGACGTTTTACTATTTGAGTGTACATTATAAAAGCACACATACACAAATCCTCAGGCTGGCTTAATGTAATTCAAAATTATGAGGGCGCAATGTAGGAAACAGCCCGGTGCCAGGCCCATTCGTGCACACATAAGTTTTAACCAGCTGCGAAATCCTACAGCCCCACCTGAAAGAGTTTAGCACAGATGGCAATATTGTGGGCCACCTCAGGTCAGGTGGGTCCATCAGTAGCTGGGCTCGATGTCTTGATAGAAGACGTGCAAACTGTAAATACGTGCAGGGCATATCTCGTGTCTATTAATTATTAAGGGTCTAAAAGTTAATTTGTTTCAAATTTGCATTGACACCTATTCAGAGATTGCAAAATACTTTTTGAATGTCATGTGTGTTTATGTTAATTTATTATGATGGCTTTGAAAAAGGACAAGTTAATATTGTAGGATAACAATATGTGTCTGGCATTTTGTTTGTTGTTCCTATCTTAATCCCTGATTTATAGTGCTATGAAAAGGTATTTGCTCCTTCCTGATATCCTCTATTGTTATATATGTTTGTCACAGTGAATGTCCTCAGATCTTATGATGAAATGTAGCATTATTTAAAGCAGCGTTTCTCAACCTTTAAGTATTTGCAACCTGAGTTTTCATAACAGTTTTAATCGCTTCCCCCCAATATTTTTTGAAATATAGATGCATATTTTTTTATATCTACTTAACTTTTATCGACATTTATCTAACTCTATATTTATTGTTCTAGTATCAGAATGTAGTTTAATTTAATTTGTTTTGGTTTCCACAGATTTTTTTTCATATTTTTGATTCTTGTTTTATTTTTTTCACATCTTCACGCCCACCTTTTTGTTACTTCTCGCCCCCCTAGTGGGGCCCACCCCACAGGTTGAGAACCACTGATTTAAAGGGATCCAGAATAAACCTGTAACAGCATTTCTAAATTGCTACTTAATGCATTTAAGTTATAAAATTATCCAACATCTGTATTCTCTATGTGAAGGGTAATTGCCCTCTTAGTTACTCACTCAAACATCTGACCAAAGGTAATAGATAATTAGACTCAGCTGACTGAACACCACCAGACCTAACTGCATCATCCAGCCCTGCTAAATCTAAACAAGCCATATACTGACCATCACTGTCTATGATGGAGTCAATACAGAGTTTCTGAAGAACCCTTTTCAAAGAAAATTCCAGAAAAGATGAGCAAAATAGGAAAGTGTTACAAAGCCATTTCTAGGGCCCTGGGGCCCCAGTGTATCACTATGACAGTCATTATCTCCAAATGGAGAACATTTGGAGCAGTGAATCTTCCCAGGAAAGACTGACCAGCAAAGGGCACAACAACAACTCTTTCAAAAAGTCTCAGAGGATCCCAGAAGAACATCCAAAGAACTGCACGCTTCTGTGGCCTAACCAATGGACAGTGTTCATGACCTCTCAATAAGAAAGAGACAGAATAAAAATTGAATACATGGAAGACCAGCAAGACTGAAACCCCTGCTATCCAAGAATAATACTGTTGTGTAAAATATGTTTTATTGAAAGACAACATCACAGGTTAACTTTTGTCTGGAGTAAAACTAATACAGAATTCAAAAGTAAGAACATCATACCTACAGCAACACTTGAGGGTGGTAGTGTAAATTTTATAAAAGATATTTTGCTGTTTTGGGACCTTTTGTGACTTTCCATTATTGAAGGAATCACGAATTCTGCACTTTACCAGAGTAATTTTTAAAAGAATATCTGATCATTTGTCTGTGACCTGAAGCTGAGGTGTACTTAAAGGTATGCAGCATGACCATGACCGAAAACAATAAACCAAGTCTAAATGTAATGGCTCAAAAGAAACAAAATTAAAGTTCTGACTTAAACCCGACAGAGATGCTGTGTCAGGGCCTGAAATCTGCTAATATGTCTGGTATAGAGCTGTTCTACAAAGAAAAGTGGGCTACAATTCCTCTATAAGAATGTGAGAGTGTTTAGTAGCCATTGTGGCTGCTGAAGGTGCTGCAACCAAATATTGAAACTATCAGGACAATTTCTTGTTCACATGGGTGATAGGGTCTTTATTTAGGGTCAATTTATGTGCAGCTACCTGTTATTGAATTTTATGAAATTTCTCCTTCATATCATGATAAATATCATTATTGCCAAAACTATCATTATAGTATTTGTTGTGGGCCATATTATCCAAGCCTCCTTTGATTTTTCTGTTGGCCATCTTCCCATCATGTAAAAGAGGATCACGGGAAATAAAACATGGAGGTGAGCTTTAATTTGATGCCCTAACTTCGTTCTCACTTCCCTTTGTGAAAGCCACCTTGGTAGCGGTTTAGTGTCTAGTGCCTTGGATACCTTTTTCTGTTCTTGGCCTTTTGCATTCTTATCAGATACTTTTGTTTATGTTTTGCCTGACTTTTCTCATTACATTTTCTGCCTGTTGTTTGCCTACTGTTTTTGAGTGCTGGCTTCAATAAACTAAACAATATTTACATGTGTCTCACAGCTCCTCTCTTTTATGTTGCTTGTCAAATGTAGGTGCCAGGGAAGAAGGTCAAGCATCCTGGCTGGGATAAAGGATGGATTCTTACCCGGCCAGGTGGATGTAATGAATGGACTGGGCAAACAGAAGCAGTTCATTCCCCCACACGACAGGGGGCAGTGTTTCTCAAAGCTGGACTAGATTGAGACAATAGCAGGGTGGCATGGTAGTTGGAGTTCAGAAACACTACCTTGATATCTCCAGAGGGTGCTGGTGAGGGAGAACTGCCCTGGTTTCTGTACGACCTGGAAATGCTCTGGATGATCTGGACAGGAGACTGGAAGCAGTTCCCAGGTCTAGTTTAAAAGAGTGTCTGGTGCCTCACTTAAATCGTGTCAGAGTCATGAAGGAGTGTGAAACACTCTTGGAGGAAGAAGGAGAGAAATGTGAATGGTATATTTTGGTGGTGTTCTGAAAAAGGTGTTTTGTCAAATAAACTTCACATATTTGAACGTGGAATTGTGTTGGTATATCTGTTTCTGTGGTGTGGGGTTCAGTAGTGCCTCCTTTTGGTTACACAAGTTACATCCACGCTCAATCCTTACAGCTAAGCTTTAGTGCTGCAGCAGCTGCTTTCGGGAGGTGGCACTGAGTGGGACCCTGCCTTTTAAAGTGTGATGAATGTGAGTTTTGGCTTCTCAGTTATTTATCATTTTTATCTTTATTCTGGCAATACCATTTTTTTCTGATTGTGGTGTGGGCTCTGCCATTTTGTGTGGATCCTTGCATGACTGTGGCCATATTGTTTATTGATGCTATGCTGGTTGTTAGAAGTCACATTTTTCATTATGTGATCACTCCCTGCCAAATTAAGATGGCTGCATGCAGCTACATACAAACAAGCATTTGATTTATTAATGAATTAAAACAAATTCTAGTTAGATTGTGAGTTAGGATCTTGAGCTTGAGCTACGACTTTCTTTTATGCTTCTTTTGATTACAATTTGGTTTAGCATTTCTGGTTTAGGTGTACAGAATCAATCCTCTGGTAATTTTTGACCTCAGCCTGTCCACTGACTAAAATTTCTGTTCCATGAGAGAAAAGGGTGAGAGGGTCTTGGATAACTGATGCCTACAGTATATCAGCAACATAATATGCAAGGTGGAAGCCAGCCAGTGATCTGAAATCTAACCATTGTTACTTGAAAATATATAGCCAACAAATAACTTAACGGTTTATAGTATTTGAGAGGAAATGCATGAGGACACAGGGACAATGTCCAAACTCCAGGCAGAAAATAACCAGTAATTAACTTTAAGTCCCTTAGAGACTTTGCACTGCAACACGACAAAAAGAAATATGACCACACCAATTAATTTGACTTTACAGCTATAGTTTTATTGATAATAAAATATCCACAGGAATATATATGTGAGTGCCACAGAGGACAGATGGGTATCCTAGCATGGTATAGGCATGACCTCTGAACATGATGAAAGGTTCCAGGGGATTGACAAGCAGAATCCAGAGGCTAGGAGCGGTCCTATCCCCCATATTTTAGGTGTTAGTGGTCCACTGGAGGCATCCCGGATGGGATGCCCACATAGGTTCATGTGAAATGAAGCCCGGAAGTGCAAACTTGTTCGGGGTCCATGGGTGCCAAAAGATGGCACTGCCAGGGGAGGACTGCCCTTGTTCTCAAATAACCTGAAAGTGCTCCACACAAATCATGCCAGGTCATTGAGAGTTGTACTGGGTCCAGTATAAAAGGAGAGCATGTCAGAGTCGAGGCATTCGGCAACACTCAACTGGAGGTAGAAAGAGAGGATAGAGTTTCTTTGTTTCTATGGTTATTAGTTGTACTTTATGATGTTCGGTGCTTGATGCTGGTGCATTAAAAATCCATTCCTTGAACCTGTGACTGTGTTAAGTATTATTTGGTCTTGGGTTTGGGGCTCGGTGGCACCCCCAATGGCTACTTTTATATATATTATGATTTGTGGGTCATTGACCTTTACAAAAGAGAAGGAGGTGAGTGCAGGTTTTTGAGAAAATCAGCTTTATTGTAATGAGGACAGGAACAGCATTTATTCAAACGGTGACATTGTCAGTTGTCTTCCTTCAGTTTTGATAAGTTCAAGTCCTTTGAGTATCTTGCCGTTGTTATTCATGGAGTTTCTCAGTTTCTAGTATTATCCATGTATTGACCTCCTAAATACAGTGCGTTTTTCTTTGAGGAATTCTCAGACTTGGTGTCAATTATAATTACGAACTATGACACATTCCTAATAGTTGGTGACTTTAACTTTCATATCGATAATCAGCGTGACCCGAAAGTAAAAGAATTTATGAACCTCCTGGATTCTTTTGATTTGAGACAGCTCGTTAGTCAGCCTACACACAAAGCAGGTCATACGTTAGACTTAGTAATTACTAAAGGACTAAAAGTTGATGTGAAGCAGATCATTGATATTGGTCTATCAGACCATTTCTTTTACTATTTAATATAGAAATAATGATAGAAAATATTAACGAGAAGCATATTGTTAAAAAACGCTTCTTTGATTAATCAGCAGTTTCAAAATTTGCAACCAGTCCATATGTAGTGCTAACTACAATAGCGAGGATAATGTAAATAGTAAGGTGGAAAATTTTAACACTAGCGTGAGAGCTGCTGCTGACATAGCCGCACCTGAAAAGACAGTTTAAAAATCTTCTAGCATTGTTATACCATGGAAGATCCATAGATCCATCCATAGATTTACCTAATTTATATAAAATAATTTCTCAACTGAGATCCTCCACCTGCGTCCTTGACCCAATACCAACAAGTTATTTCAAAGAAATATCAGGCGTGCTAATTGATAGCATTCTTGACATAGTAAACTCGTCATTAGATAAGGAGGTCTTCCCAGACTGTCTTAAGAATGCTGTAGTTAAACCCCTACTCAGGGAAAAATAATCTTGACTCATCTGTTTTTGAAAATGTTAGACCTATTTCTAACTTGCCTTTCTTAAGTAAAATTCTAGAGAAGGCAGTCATTATGCAGCTAAAGGACCACCTCAGTGAACATGTTGTTCTTGATAATTTTCAGTCGGGTTTCAGAACAAATCACAGAAACTGCACTCGTTAAAGTAGTAAATGACTTGCGGGTAAATGCAGACAGAGGCCATTTATCTGTTGTCATCCTCTTAGATCTGAGTGCTGCATTTGATACCATTGATCACGATATTTTTAGGGATCACCTTAGTCAGTGGGTGGGCCTCTCTGGCAGTGTCTTAAATTGGCTTGAATCATACCTGGCAGGTAGAAAATACTTTGTTACTTGTGATAATTATACTTCAAAGACCCCTGATATTCTATATGGTGATCCACAAGGCTCTATCCTGGGTCCACTGCTCTTTTTGATTTATATGCTTCCATTAGGTCAGATTATCTCAGGGCATAACGTGAGCTACCACAGCTATGCTAATGACACACAACTGTATTTATCAATAGCATCTGATGACCCCGACTCTGTTGATTCACTGACACAATGTCTTACTTGTGTTTCTGAATGGATGAGTAGTAATTTTCTCAAACTAAATAAAGAGAAAACTGAAATTTTAGCGATTGGCAATAATAGATATAATGAGGTTATTAGAAATAAACTTGATGCATTAGGATTAAAAGTCGAGACGGAGGTAAAGTATTTAGGGGTAACTGTTGACTGTGACCTGAATTTTAAATCGCATATTAATCAAATCACTAGGACAGCATTTTTTCACTTAAGAAATATAGCAAAAGTTAGACCTCTTATATCATTTAAAGATGCTGAGAAATTAGTTCACGCTTTTGTTTTCAGCTGACTAGGTTACTGTAACACACTCCTCTCAAGACTACCCAAAAAAGCATAAATCGATTGCAACTAGTGCAGAATGTAGGTGCTAGAATCCTAACTAGGAAAAGGAAATCCGAGCGTATCATCCCAGTTATGATGTCACTACATTGGTTACCTGTGTCATTCAAAATTTACTTTAAAATACTGCTTATGGTTTACAAAGCCTTAAATAATCTAGCTCCATCTTATATTTCAGAATGTCTTAAACCTTACACTCCATATCACAACCTTAGATCTTTAAATGAGTATCTGGAATAGCCTGCCAATAGGAATTTGCAGGCTAATAGAGTGGAGCACTTTAAAAAACTACTAAAAACACATTATTTTAACATGGCTTTCTCATAACTTCATTTTAGTTTAATCCTGACGCTCTGTATATTCAATTAATTATCATTACTATTCATGGTGGCTAAAAAATCAATACTAACCCCTAATGTCTCTTCTGTTCTTTTTACGGTTTTCTGTGGTGGCGATCTGCGCCACCACTACCTAATCAAAGCACCATGATGTCCCTACATTGATGGATTAAAGGCCAGAAGTCCACATGACCGTTATCATCAGGTCCTTCCATGAGAACCCTGAATACAATGAGGACTAATCATTTATGTTAGGTAGAATACCTAGAGGGGGCTGAGCAGTCTCATGGCCTGGAACCCCTGCAGATTTTATTTTTTTCTCCAGTTTTTTTTTTTTTTTTGTCCTCCTTGGCCATCGGACCTTATTTTTATTCTATGTTAATTAGTGTTCTCTTATTTTAATTCTTACTTTGTCTTTTTTTCTCTTTCTTCATCATGTAAAGAACTTTGAGCTACATTATTTGTATGAAAATGTGCTATATAAATAAATGGTGTTGTTGTTCATCAGATTCTACTTCCCTTCTAGTCATCAGGTAGGTTCAGTAGTTGTGGATCAACAAATGGAGCAAGCTCATTCTGGTGAAAAGAAGAACAGAAAGTGAACACATGGCCAGGTCAGTGGCCAGTTTTAAATGTTCCCTGCATTAGCCATCAAGCAACAGACATGTTACACACAGATGACCAATTCCTGAGTTTAAGCGCACAGTGCAGTTGGGTAGGGGGTTTATATGTATAACCACATACAGTGTACTGTAAATATTGTATATATGCATACTGTAAATATATGTTTTAATCTGTCAAGAGCAGCCATCACAAAAATAGTCTAAAGATGACTCATCAGCTGTACTTTAGCTGATTGAGGTCAGGGAGCCAAATGCACTCAGACCCACGACAATATAAGTGACACCTATTTTTGTACTCTAGGTTTACAGTATATATCTTTCATCCTGTATTTTTAGAAGAAGGAACATGTTGGTGAGTGCTCTCCTTTTATTGCTGCTGGGACTGACATTGGTAAGCCTGTAACCCTGGGTGTGATAAGCAGCCTAAAAAGAAGACAGAAGGATGCAATTAATTGGGGCTAATGCTACTAAGTGACAGAGTAACTAATATATATTTTAGATACCTGTTGTGTACTTTAGTAAATTGTAGACTGGCACAGCAATGAATTGTGTCTTAATGTAACATATCCTTTCACCTTTTTAGTTTTAAACCCACTCACTCCAATTCAAGGTCACGGAGAGCTGTAGACAATGGCAGATATTATCTTGGATTGGACAACCGTCTGGCACAGGGTATATGCAAGTTTGTCATAGTGTGAATGTTGGTCAGATGTGCAAATAAGAATTTCACTGTACTCCGTACACATGACAGTGTAGCAACAATGACTACTATAATGACAGCCATTCAGAAACCACCCCATGCAGGTAGTATTTATTTTCTATGTCCTTTTGTTATAGTCTACACATCCCCAAGGTGTTTAATGGGATTATAAATCAAATACTTTTCTTTTTTTATGAGAACAGTCAGCAGACAAACTGAGTCAACAGTATGGATTCAACCAAGAAATCAGAGTATCCTGTACATAAAGAAAGTAAAGTGTGAATGGTGGGTTGGATGAGGTGGCACCACTGCATACACAACTGCTGCATGATGTAGAAAAAGGTTTCCAAACTCAGTCCTGGGGACCCACTGTGGCTGCAGGTTTTTGTTCCAACCAACTTCTGTTTTTAATTGGACTCCTAGCCAATGAAGTGAGTTGTTATATCCCAATCTCTGTGTTATGGAGTCAATGCAGAAAATACAAAACTAAGTTTGGTAAACTTTTACTAAAATTTACAAATCTGTTATATATGGGGAAACTTTTTTTGTTTGTTTACTTTTTAACTTTATCCTGATTTTCATTCTGCTTTTCCTGGTGTTCTGGTTATTTAATCCCTTATTTACTAATTACTAGGCCTGACGATGAAGTAGTTGCAGCCCTATATCGCTCAGTGGTGCTCCGTGTTGTTTCTCTGTGTGTCTGCTCTGCTTGTTTTTAGTTGTCATCATTAGGATACAACAAAGAGAGTAAATAAAAAGGCAAAATAATAAGAAAACAAAAAACAGAGTTAGGAGTTTTTTAAAAAATGGAAATATTTGTCTTATAAATGTAAAAATTATACCGTTGTGATTTTCTGAATGCAGAATAAGAGAAGAGAAAAAATGACCAACTAATTATAGTAAATTAGATCAATTATTATCACTGATTGTGAATCTGGTTGGAACAAAACCCTGCAGCCACATGGGGCCCAAGGACTAAGGGAACCACTGTAGAAGATTATTTAAATGCTACACATAATAATTATTTTAAGAATTATATGTGCCACAGGAATGGTCATAGCCACACTGAAAATATTCTCTCCTTTCCTACAGAGAAGTTACTTAATGTATTACTATGTAATTTTTATTTTATATCAGACTTTCATAAGAACATTTCTTGCTATAAGAAAATCTTTTACAATTATGATTAACAGCATTCACGCTCTAACTTTCAACCTCCATATAGTCGGCAATCATGTTCTTTCAGCTCTTTATTGTACAGGTGAGTGATGACACCTACTGGAAGCAAAGAAAATGAACAGCTTCGCTTTGCTTTTCTGTTGTTTTCCCTGTTGTTACAATGCTTTTGTTTTGTTTTTAGTTTGCTTCTCATGAATCCAGAGTTTGGGGCTCACTCGAGTTGCCTCCTGAGATCAGATTGAGCCTTCTCCTCATGTTATATTCCTCTATTTTTCTTTACAGGCACATTTCTGATGTGCTTGTTGAGGTCTACATTTTATTTGATCTCCTGTTTTTAGGGTTAGTCCTGTTAAAGATGGGTCTGTTGACACGAAAGAAATGGATGAAGGCTGGCAGTTCTTTATAAATGATATTAAGATTTGAAAGAAAAAGGAGATTAAGAGTGATCTTTTATCAGTAAGGAAGGAGGGAATTTATGTACGAAATTGGAGTTTAACGTTTTAATTTAGGATTTTACCTGTTTTGACAGTAGCTTTGTTTAAGATCCAATAGTTTAACTTCATTGAGATCAGCAGCTACCATTGTGCAATCAGCTTAAATATCTTTCCACACAGATTCATTTAAGCCTCTCTTATTTTGAAATATTTCATAATGATAAGCTGTTTGATATTTGGATGTGTTATTCGATCTTGCATCTTGCATCTGTTTTGTATGCTATGACTGATCCTGTGGATTGCTAATTGTTTAGTGTCCTTAAATCTCATCTTAGCCAGGCAGTGTCCTTACTGAAGACCTCAGTTGGAAATGCAGGAGGAGCTACAAGTGAAAGGCCAGGCTATGTTAGCCGTCTTTCGTTCCACTGCATCAAGGCCAGAGACATTAAAACACTTAGATCTTCTATATTTACTTTCTCAATGCATACATAGGTTAGCGTGGTGTTGAAATTAAAAGGTCATAATTTCAATAATGAATACATTTTAGTCAAACACAGACTTACAATTTCGGGAGTAAATGTTCTATGCATGTATGTGTGTGCTTGAGTGTGTTGATGTAAGTAGATCAGCCTATGTTTAAGGGTGGCACTTATATTATAATGCGGAAACACTAGCATCATTTTGATTTAGAAACAAAGCATCTAGAAACTTCAGGTTTACTGAATGTGATTTTTATTTCTTTAGCAGGATTGATTGTAAAAGTTTTCTTTTTGAAAAATGTTTCAAATAAAAGTTTATTAGAAGTCAAAGGACTACATATTTCTTTTGAACAAAACTATGATGTTTCCAGCTGTTTCGTAGCTTGAAGAAGGTTGCTACCATTGTGGCACTACAACTTCAATTAATTAATTGGTGCATTAATTATGTCTTAAGTATCATTATATTAACTCTTTCAGGGTGGATGTCGACTTTTGTCAAAAGGAGGGGCTGACTGTGGTAATCAACTGTAAATTGTGTTGATCTCTCTTTGCTAGAAGGAAAGTTAGCTTCATAGATTTGACTGAAATACCCTGTGCTCATGTGAGTAGCGAGGAGCAAATAACAGCAAAAATGACATTGACATCTGGCGACAGATCGAAGCAAATGTGTAAAGCAAAATACTCCATTTTGCATGTTATTTCTGAATTGGGCTCTGTCTTGTTGGATTCCAATTTTGATACAAGACATTTGAAAAAGAGGTACCAGCATCAGCTGATCGTGGAGCTGAACAGGTTTGTGTATCTGACAAGCCTATGATAAAGTTCATCTGGGAGCACCCCCATTTATAATGACAAGAGGTACAAACCAGATTGTGATATGCGCAAACTGCTGTGGCCTCCCCCTCCGCATTTCTGGTGAACTCCTCACATGGCCTGTTATTGGGCATTACTCAGCATAGATCATAGTAATAGTACCATTCTCTTTTTCAGTTTTATCCTATTACATAGATGTTTTTGAAAAATCTCAACTGTTTTTAAGGATTTGAAAAAAATTATTAAATCACCACTAAGACACCCAAGAACTACACTCCATGTATCTTCTCTCCCTGCAATATAGGTTTTCTTCTGTCAGTTGAGTACTAATATTGTATTGTTATGCATAAATATAAACCACTGTGTATAGATGTGCTGAGACGTACAGTGATCTAAATATAATGAAAATTGTGCAGCCATATTTTCAATTTTGTAATCCATTTTTATTACAGGAACATAGAGTCAGGTTCTTTTCCAAGAACATCATATTAGCAGTGTAGTTAAGACTGAGTTGTATTTTAGTTGTAAATGGAGTGTTTTCAAAAACAGTTCTATGGAAAATAAATTTTGACATGTAGTAAGTGCTTGGTGTGACACAGAGTCCCCTTGATCATTATTGTGACCTCACAGTTTTGATGACTGGGACTCAGTTTCCCACTTGGATGCTTTCTGCAATTGGTTTGAATATGTATATATGTTTTATTCTGGCCTCTCCTCTTAGATTCATTTGTGTCTATAAATTTTCATTGTACAAGACTGCAAGTGTATGTATGTATGTATGCAAGTATGCTCTGCTATAGACAGGCGTCCATCCAAGGCCAATTACTTCTTTGTTCTCAGTGCTGCTGAGATATTCTTCATCTCCCTTTAACCACATGAAGAATTAGAAAGTTCATCAAATTAGCCATTTATCTGTGTTTGAAGTTGCCCAGTGATGGTGTCTACTGCTTTGAGCAGCCTAATGAAATTAGGGGATGTGACAGGTGGCATTTATTGAAAAGGTTAAAATAATAAAACATCAAGCATCTCTGAATAGGGCTGTTTCAACTTTAGACAAACATCCTTTGTGGTCATGAGAGCAGCTTTTACAGTATGTTTACAGCATGTGTGCTTACAATATCTTCTTTTGTCTTAATTTTATCAGTTTAATAACTAAACTTAAGCCTCTCTTGCACACAGTAGAAAATGTTGGTTGCCGGCTATTTTGTCACATCATGCAACTTCTAGTCATTGGGTGCTGCAGACTTGCTGACCACAGATGCCGATCTCGTTCCTGGAACATGTCACTTTAAATGACTGAACATTTCTGGGCCTGTCACATTTAGAGATCATGTGCTGATCTTCCAGAACAATTGTACTAATGTGCGGCCTGAGAGAGCTGGTGCCGTAAAAATCGTTACCAAGTACAGAGAGTTCAGCTGCAATCTCAGCCCATGTTTTCTTTTTTCCGTAAAACATGAGACATCACCTTGTTGTGTTGGCTGGGATTGACTCCAGCAGACCCCCGTGACCCTAGGATATAGAGGGTTGGATAATGACTGACTGACTGACATGAGACATCAGACAGACTAGCTTCTCTTCTGTTTGTGAAGTCCAAAACACCCTTGTTCCTTATTCCTTGTTGCTGCATTGTACTTCCAGATGGGCATTCATTAACTGTCAGCTCTCATGCACTCAGAGCCCATCCCTATGTCTAAAGATAAAATCAAACCTGTTTGATTTTATCGGATCAATTCATGGAGTATTTGGAGTGAGTTGCTCAGCATGTCACATTACATGAATGAAGTGTGCCACCAATTGCTTCCAACTCACTAAGTTTATGTAATTGAAGGCTACAGTCTAAAATCATTGGACAGGTCATCTAATGTGACAAAGCCTTTACCATCAAGAAGCCAACCATTTAACTTCCAAAATGACTATCCATGAATAGTTACCACACTGATGTTAGACAGCTTACCACAAGTTAAGTATGATGCCCCTAGCTGAAACTCCCACCAGGCAAACTACTACCATAATGGACTGAAATGCCTTATGGCACAGTAAAGCAACCCCTAGTCCTGCATTACTTATTTTGGATCAAACAATTAAGACAATATGGTGCCTGTAGTTTCCACAGTAAATGCTAAAGAGGAAAGCTTTAAATTTTAATGTAGACCTGTCAGCCTATGATGAAGCATCTGTCACAGATGCAACCTGATTCATCAAAGAGTGCTTTAAAAATGCAGCACTTTGATGGCAATTTAGGCAACAGGAAGGATGCATCAGGATTTATGAAATGTATAAAATGAAGTGCAAATTAAAGTAAGCAGCGCTGACACATTTCCTATCAAAAGAGTTCTTAAATATACATTTCACAGCTACATGTTACTTAGAGTATACATAAAAAAGGCTTGTGTACTCTTCTTTATAAAAGAGTGGTGAAGGAGTAAAACTGGGCCACAAAACATTTGTCCCACTCTGTTCGACACCAAAACATTCTCTTCAACAGGTCTGTAGTTTTTTACTTTGAATTGTTCTTACTCTGCATTACAGTAGTGCTTAATGTATAAATGATTATAAAAAGAATGCTCAAATGATTATTTAAGTGATATATGGAATTGTTTCATTCTGTTTCTTGAAGGTAAGTAAACTGTGTCTGCATAGTTAATGTATGAACGTTTTATTAGGCTGTTGCTCCTCTTAACACTGAATAAAAATACTGGAACTGCCAATGCAAAGAAAATGATTCACCAGTATTTTCTGAATAATAATCTTTTGTTGTCTCAAATTAACTCTCAGGTCTTAGGTCACTGATTCAGCAAATAATCATTAGCCGGAAAATAAAAGTCCAGTGTTGTAAGGGCAGGTGCCTGAAGCTTTGTTTCTCCTTTGAGGTGGAGAGGAGTGTTAAAGACAGGTGCACCAGTCCTGCTCTTCCCCCAGAATCTCTAGAATAGAGTTAGTCTCTGAGCTGTTTACATTAGGGCTTTTACTACACCTTGTGTCTGTTTATGAGTTTTTTTTTTATCTTTTTAATTACACCCATTCCTGTGCTCATCATATTGTTAATTTCTGAAGCCATGGCCACAATTAAATCAGTTCCTTCTGATGCTGTGTTCTTCAAGGCTGCAGTAAGCTTAAGGCCATTTAAAGTCACCTCTTTGCTGTGGCATTAGTACTTGGCAACCATTTTCCTTTTTGCTTTTAGTTTAAATATTTTCTTAGTTTTTGACTTCTGTTCCACGTTTTCACATTAATTTTCTGGTGTATTGCCTTAGAAGAGACAGAGGGATTTTAGAGTGAAGTGATCAGAAGAAGGAAGTAATGTCAAATAGAATATCCAAAGTCATAACCAAAACTCAAAACATATGATCGGCACATTTAGAACACTAAGGAGAATCCATCCATCCATTCATTATCCAACCCGCTATATCCTAACTACACGGTCACAGGGTTCTGCTGGAGCCAATCCCAGCCAACTCAAGATGCAAGGCAGAAAACAAACCCCTGATAGGGTGCCAGCCCACCACAGGGCACACACACACCTATACACCAAGCACACACACTAGGGACAATTTAGGATCTCCGATCCACCTAACCTGCATGTCTTTGAACTGTGAGAGGAGCACCCAGAGGAAACCCACGCAGACACGGGGGGAACATGCAAACTCCATGTAGGGAGGACCAGGGAAGCGAACCCGGGTCTTCTACCACTGCGCCACTGTGCTGCCCCATAAGGAGAAATCAATCAGCCCTAATATCAGAAAGAAAGTTCAGTAACCAAAAAGAATTTCTAAAAGCAAGAAAGTACACTAACTGCATAATTATCCAAAACTCAGATAGTTTGAAAACTTCAAGTGCACTCCAAAGGATGTGTGGGTAATTTGCCATAGTAACAGTTGATGCATATTCTACAAACAGCAGTGCTTGGAAGAAAAACCAAATAGCATAAAAGGAAGACAGTAAAGATTTTCAACTTTTCAGACCCATATTAATTAAAAAACTAACTTCAGAATTATATTCCTTTGGGTAAGAAAGCATCAGAATAGCTGTGTAGATTGTAAGGATCTGGCCTGGATTTTTCACAATAAATTAATTACAAACTCAAAATTACAAAATTTCCAGACTTTTTATAACTAATTAATCCTGGTGCCTTTTATGCTTATTGACAAGTATCTTTGTTTATTGCATTTCTTTCTTTTTTTAAATTTAAAATCTGTTTATTATATAAATGCAAAGAATTATTATTATTATTTTGCAAGATGATTTCTCTTTATTTAAAGAAAACCTTCAGTGAGTTATTGTGCAGGTAAGGTTTTTGGGTGGTTTTGAACATTCATTTTAGCCAAAAATTATAGCAGATAGACGATATACCTGGTGTAGTTCTGGATCAACATCCTGTCTCATCTCAACATAAACTGATACCTAATAAGCTAAACAGAGTCCTTCACAAAGCACATACGTTTTTGGATGTAAAATATCCACTGTTATATTACTATCTACTACTTCAAATCAGCCTAGCAACTTTTCAGTTTTGTTGGTATATCTATTTAAGATCTAAAAATGAATGTCATCAAGAAAATCCATAAAAAAAATGCTCATGCTTTATGTGGAATGTACTCTGGACCAGTACTATTTTCACAACAGCCTCCTTCTTTAAGCTGTATAATGCTGGAATAAGGACTGATCCTCACCCCAATACTCTTTTGAAATAAGCAGGTTCAGAAAACAAATGACTAATTTGCTTGTATCATGAAAACAATATGAAGTGTGTATCAAGTGACGTCACTTTTTGTAATGCTGGGTCTTTGACCAAATTAGTTCCACCTTCAATTATCACATACATTTTGCCAGGCAACTTATATCTTCCAAGCCATGAAAATTGTGTTTTTGAGAGTATTAACTTCAGCTATATGATCACTGGAGAAGACACATATGTTGTACTTATTATTCGCTGTTAAATTGTCAGCCTGAGTTACAGATCTACTGTTTTACTCAAACTTAAGTCAGTGGTGCTGGTGGTAGTGATTGTGGTGAAAACGTGAGTGACATTAATCAGATTTTTAGTGATTGCCAATTTATAACCTTTTAAATAGTCATTTGAAACATTTTTTTTGCTTTGGGACAATTGTCTTTATAATTTTTGAATAGTTTTTTCGCCAGAGAATCTATCTATCTTTCATTACTGTCATATGCTTCTTGGTAATAACATACTTCTCATGACACAGTGTCACAACAATCTCATGTAGCTTTATCATTATCTGATGTGATGAAATAGGTTTGTGGTCCTACTCTCTTTCATGAAACATTTTACATAAGATTTACAAAGAAGAGTGTATTTCTGAGCATTATAACTTTACATTATATTTTCAGAACCACTTAATCCATGTCAAGATCAAGGAGAGCTGGAGGAAGGTAGTAACCAACGTTGAATAGGATGATAGACCACCCTGCTTACTACTTATGCATACACATCTACAATCATACTGTCCCAATTCAAACCTGCCAATTTTCCTGGCCCATGCATCTTTAGAATGTGGGATGTGAACTGGCCTTCCCAGAGACAAGCATTATTCAGACACCAAGGGAGCGGGTTGGCTCCATATAGATACTAAAAACCAGGATGCATGATCTCTGAGGGAGCTAAACTTTTCCTTCAGCAGCACTGAATGTTATTTTTCTTGAATCTAACCAATTCCATATAAATGTAATATTAATATCATTGTTTAATAAGTATTTCACATAAGAGAGTGAAGGTTTACCTCTGAAAGGTGGTGTTATTGTTAGTCCTTGTTGATCCAAGATAATAGTTTATTTTACTGTTATAAATACTTTACGGTGAAACCATAATAATGACTTTATGGGGAAAAATAATCCAGACTGCAGATACTGAATTTGGAGGTTTGGGACATCTTTCAAAAACTCATCTCTAATTCTCAGTATTTAAGAAAACTACTCCTCACTATCCTTCCGGATTGTCCTCATTGGAATGCTGAAATTGAATCCCTTACCTTTCTTCATGCTCCGGTTTACATTAAATATGGTAATCTGGCAAATCCTCTAATGGGGAATGCTGTCAGGCCCACTAATACGCTGCTGGCTGCTATTAATTGTCTCATTAATCTTGATCTGATTGAGCTTACTGACACGGCTAAATTGCCTAGTGGTGGACCAGTTGTATTCCTACTGAACGCCTCAGAGGTTCAATCACGGAGACTTCCCTCCGCACCGCTGAAATTATTAACAGCTCTTTATCATCCTTGTGAAATACAGTTTGAATCGGTAATTTCAGCATTATAAAGGCAAGCCTAAATCCAAATACACTGGCTAACTTTTGACCTATATTCAACATATCTTTTTGACAAAGTTCTGGAGCAGGTATCTATAAACTAGTTGTGTTATAATTGCATTTATGAGAGATTCAGTCTGGATTTGAGTCTGCATGCAATTTAAACTGAACTGTTTAAAGTAATAAATGATGATCTGTTTGGGTCCAAAGGATCCTGTAATGAAATGAGCAGATTCAATTTTTTTATTCTTAATACCTTATTCAGTTATTTATTATTTCTGTTCTGCCTTTGGGGCAACATCATTAGTCAATATGGTCTCAGGTTCCATTGGTATTTAGATATTACACAGATGTACATGCTTTCCTCTAGGGCATAGGCTGTTACAGAGAAAAAAAAGAAAGCCTGCAAGTTATATGTATAGAAAGTGCCTGACAGTTCTATAATTCAAAATTTTATATTGATTATGTACAACATATTGTTACAGTTTCCTTCTGCTTCCTGTGTGAATACTTCAGGAACAAAGAAGAAGCCACTGGACAGAAGGTAAAGTTGAGAACTGTAGATACTGTAGACTCTGACTATAGTTCAACAATAATGTTAAGGGACAGATATTGTTAGGTTCCATTTATTATGATGCCCAGGTTGCCTGCAGCTAGCATCATCCCTACTTTCACCCAGATATCGATAGTCATGTACTGTGGAAGACGAATGTTCTCTTCGTTCTCTTGTACTAATTCATGTCTGAGAAGTAAGCTTTACAAAACCATACATTATGTAAAATCATGCTTTGCTGAGCAAAACAGAAAAATATTTGTCCAAAGGACTCAAGGTCTGAGCATTCCACACATGAGTCTGCCTTATCACGTTTTCCCTTAGTTTACATCTGAACGCCATAACAAACGGGGCCAAGAAATCAAGTTTTACAAGGGGTGTTGAAGGGGCTCAAGGATTGTGTTTAATAAACATGTTGACTGTTACATTTCATAATGATATTAAATCACACATTCTAGGGGTATAAAAACTTGCCCCACCCAACAGACAGGGTTCAGAAGAGCCCTGACGCTGTCATGTATATTGATTGTCTGCTTTTCTGAAACTCTTCTCACTGTGACTCTGCAAATTAAAGCTGCTTTATAACCACACCTGCTGTCTTGTCTGAAGTCTTCGTCCACAATTTTTTGGTGCCCAAACGTGGGGCAGGAGACGGGCAGACGACTCCTCAAGCAGGATCATCCAGAGGACCGTGGTGGAGCCGATTCCAGCCGGATCGGGTCCAGCTTCGGTAAAAGTTAGGACTGGCCTGCCTTGGGCGTTTCCTGTGTGGGGAGTCCCTGACCTCCTCCTAGCCGATACGAGGCACGACTTAACGGGCATTTACAGGCAAGTGGACAGAGTCACGGTGAGTAGATCAGGGGATTCCCATTAGTTTGACTGGTGTGCCGGAAGTAATACAAATATAGAAAGAAAAAGAACAGAAAGCATATGCAAAATAAAGAACAAGACAGCATACTGTATCAGACCCATAGGAGGGTTCTAGGGACTCACGGAAAGTGGCTTTGGGACCCTACGGAAAACGGCACAGTGTGAATGTTAGAATGTCACCCCTTGTGAAGTGGAATAGAAAGGGGCGAGTGGCACGCTCCTATAATAATTAGAGGAATGGGGGTAAAAGGGCGTATTTAGAGAATGTGTGTCTACTTAAACGGGAGGTCGAGTTTTTCATCCACTGTCTAGTCATACTCTTGTTTCAATGGGTTTGCTCTGGTGACGGAGACAATACCCTGGCAGATTGACGCATACAAACCGTCTGATGAAGGGATCGGGGTAAAAACCTCCATATCCCAGACTCCACGGGGCGTATTGATTTAGGATTCTGCTGATGCGAATAAACAGACATGAAGTCACCTGAAGCTGTAATCTGGTAATAGGAGCGGACGGTGGGTGGAACGGGGTTAATCGAGGGCCGAGTCACTTTCTGCTGAGATCCTGCCGTTCACTATGGGAAAAACAAATAGCAAGCCAGTCAAACAGTCACCCCAGAGTCCTAAAAACCTAATGTTAGAAGGATTATTTTCGGGGGATCACCAGGCTCCTAGTACGCTGTCGGGATCGAAAGGCGGGTCCACTAGAATTCTAATTGAAAAGAAGACAGGATTATATTTTAAAAAGGCATGTAGGAAGTGGAATAAGCAAAATGGAGGCAGATGGCCAGTGGAAGGAACCGGAGATATGAGTGAGATACAGGAAATTAGAAAAATACTGTGCAGAAATACACATGGTTGTTGTAATGGAGGTCCTTATCGGATGGATATGTATGACAGATGGGAATTGGTTATTAAAGACCATACGTTGTAAGCAGCACAGAAATTGAATGAGCTTTTAGCTGCAGAAGTTAAGACTAGAAAGTAAAAGGAAGAGCTACTTATAGCTTTACAGAAAGTGCAGGCTGATTCGGGACCCCAGTCTGAAGGAAGGAGGAAGAGGAGTGATAAAAAAGACCCTTTATATTCCATGCTCTCTTCCCCAACACTTTACCCACAACCCCTTCCACCGCCACATTCACTCCTTGCCCCAACGGCTCCTGTGGTTACTGATGCCCCAGCTACTGATAATTTCATTGATGAACAATATGCAGTACGACCCCTCCTCACTTACGGATCCGGATGATGAGACTGATGGCCACTTGTTAGGGGCTATGGGAGGCTCTTCTAACTCACACAAAAAGCCCTCCATTTCACAACGTACTAGAAGCAAGACCCTCCGAGAGAAGTCCCCTGAAAACTTTACCCCATTTAAGTCCCCAAAACCTTTAGCACCCACATTTTCATGCCTTTTAATTGAGGTCCCTAACCCCCAACACGATTCCACACTACCCCCAAGAAATGATAACCCCACTACTGTAATGATACATCGTAACTGGGATATTCAAGAGCTGAAAGAAGTAGTGTCCGAATTGCCTGATCCTAAGGTAATCGGTGGGTTGAAGTTTGTGGAACAAGTGCAGCAACTAGACAACATGTACAAACCCAGTGCAGCCGAGTGGACCCAGGTGCTACACAGAAAGTTGGGCACCACTTGGGCTACTGTGAACCATGGGCAGCTTAATGGAGTACAGTGGCAGTGGAATGAGGCATTGCCTCGTGGACAAAATAATGAGGGTCCTTTCCTTGCCCAATGGGAACCCGTGAAAACTGCAATAGCCACAAAATATAAAAAGGGCACCGACTGGTCCCTTATTTCAGCTGCCAAACAAAAGAAAGATGAGATGGTAGATGAATGGGCACACTGCATTCAGGACTTGATGACAAACCATTCTGGTTTAGACAGCCCAGATGACGTACCAAGGCAGCAGTTCCTCCTTTTGTGTCAGGACTCAGAAGTGACATCCAAAATAAGGTATGCACGTCCTGTATTGGATGGGAAAGTGCCACTTTTGATGAAGTTAAAAGACACGTGGAGCATGCTAAACGACAGACTAAGCAAAAAGAGTCAGATACTCAGACCAAGTTAATCGCGGCACAAATGAATTATTATGCAGGTGGAGCCGCCTCAGGCAGTGGTCGAGGACATGGATTTTTCGGAGGACAGGGGCGAAGCCGAGGAAGAGGTCGTGGATTTTTACTTCCTAATCCGAATTCTTCTTCTGCTCAGCTGCCTTTCCCCTCAGATCAAACACCTACATCTTATGCCTGTTACGGGTGCAGTGAGACGGGACATTTCCGCTGCAATTGCCCACATAAGTTTCCTCCCCCACATCCCTCACCTGAACCTGAGGATATTTCTTGGTCCTAGGAATTCAAAGGGACCCCCAGCCACTCTCTTCAGTTGCCTTTGCTCACTCACCATGCGGACACAGATCCTTTATTGACTTTGCTGGTGAATGGCACTGAAACCGCTTTTCTAATTGACACTGGAGTTACTCGTTCCACCCTTTCGCTGAAGGAGGTCCCTGCCTCGAAAGATACAGTAAGTGTGCTTACTGCTTGTGGACAACCACATGTTTTGCTGGTGTCTAAACCTCTTTGGGTTCAGCTTCATTCCAGTGGTTCCACTTTGATGCACCGGTTTTTGTTAAATCAGCTCTGCCCTGTTAATCTGTTAGGAAGGGATCTGATGACTAAACTCTCCCTCTCTATTTCTCTAACCGAACAAGGGTTTTACTGTTCTATTCCTAAACTCCTGTGCCAAACCTCCCCCCACACTAAGCCCTCTTTTGTAGCCTGGACCCTGAACATCTCCTCACACACCATTCTCCTTAAAGCCCTAAAATCTTTTCCTTCATGTCTTTTTCTCCACTTGCAAGTCCCCAACACCCTCCACTGTACTGCCCAGTACTTCCCTGCTGAAGTGGACGCACCTTGGTTAGAATCTTTTCTCTCTTCAGGTACTAGCCCAGAGACCCTCCATATTCCTTGCATTTTTTTCTCATCCAGCAAAGCTGCTGCTTCAGTGCACCTCACATATTCACAAAGCGTTTTCTATTTAGGAGGTTCGGTTCCCCATGTTTCTTTAGCCAAATCTAGCACCGTTCGTTGGGTTGAAATTGGGGAATGGGTGGAACAATGTCTCGATAGGACAGACTGGCTGCACGTTGCTCCAGGTATTTTTGATACTTCAGATCATTTGATAACTAAGGTTTTACTTCAAGATGACCTTCCAGTAATCCATTCATTATGCCATCCCACCCTCTCCACATTTTCATTACAGATTTCATATCCCTCTTGGCTTTCCTCACTTCCCGATGCACTGTGGTCCCAGGGGAAAAATGATTATGGAAGGATAGTGCGCTGTGAGCCACTGGTGATTTACCCAAATTCCTCCTACCACCCACATCGCGCCCAGTATCCTCTGTCTCCAGAGGCAGAAGCTGGCATCTCCGTCGTACATTCCGATCTCATCAAAAGTGGAGCAATCATTCCAATGAAATATTCTCCAGTCAACTCCCCCATTTTACCTGTTAAAAAGGCTGACGGTTCATGGCGTTTTGTTCAAAATCTTCAACAAGTTAATTCTGCACTTTTTTCTAGGGTACCTGTTGTTCCTAATCCTTCCACTATTCTTTCTACGATACCCCCGTCCGCCCGTTATTTCTCTGTTATTGACCTTGCTAACACTTACTTTTCTATTCCTGTGCACCCCGACTCTCAATTCTGGTTTGCCTTTACTTTCCAAAACTGTTGGACATGGACCGTCATGCCTCAGGGATATACTGAAGCCCCTTGTGTATATGGACAAGCTCTTGCTCAAAATTTAGAAGGCTTTTGGCCAGATAAAGACAGGGTACTGATACAGTATGTAGATGATATAATGTTGTGTAGTACTACGGAAGAAGATTGTGCACATGATACTCAGAAATTGTTATTATTTTTAGCAGAAAATGGCCATAAAGTTTCTAAAGCAATACTGCAGTTAGTTTAAACAACTGTTAAATATTTAGGTCATGACATTTCTTGCGGAACAAGAGCTCTCTCTAGCGACCATATAAACACCATTCAAAATCTTCCTAGACCTGTTACAAAGCAATAGGTTATGTCTGTATTAAGCATTCTAGGATACTGCCGGCAATGAATTTTAAACTTCACTGAAAGAGTACAGCCTTTGCAAACTTTAGCGAACACCCCTGATCTCCCCCTTTCTGGTCAGGTGGCATGGAATGATCAAGCTGAGAAGGCTCTATCTGACTTAAAAAATGCACTCCTATCTGCGCCTGCATTGGGCCGGCCTGACTATGCTCGTCCATTCACTCTTGTTCGTGGACGAAAAGGGGGGATATATGAATGCAGTTCTTACACAACTCCATGGAGAAAAACAAAGGCCAATAGCCTATTTTTCGAAAAAATTGGATCCAGTGGCTGCGGGACTTCCAACCTGTCTCAGAGCTGTAGCAGCCACAACAGAGGCCATGCTAGCCAGTACAGATATAGTGCTCATGAGCCCCCTAGTGGTAAAAGTGCCTCACGCCGTACACTCCATTTTAGTACAGGCTAAAACCTCACATCTCACTACTGCTAGGGCAATACACTATCAAAATGTACTCTGTACGTTGTCAAATGTTACCATAGAAAGGTGCTCCACCTTAAATTCAGCTAATCTTCTTCCAACTGAAGAGGAATGGGAGCCCCACAACTGTCATGACGAAATAACTAAGGTTATAAAACCTAGACCAGACCTACAGAAAACACCCTTAGGAACAGGAGAGATAATTTTTGTGGATGGATGTTCTTTACGATTAGAAAATGGAACGCCTTCAACCAGCTAAGCAGTGGTCAAAGGTGACCACCTGCTGGAAGCAAACCGAATTTATTCAAGTTTAAGCGTGCAGGCAGCTGAGTGTATAGCTCTCACACGAGCTTGTCAGTTGTCAGAGGGAAAAATTGTAACTATCTATACGGATTCTAGATATGCTTTTGGTGTCTGCCATGATCATGGGGCATTATGGAAACTCAGGGGATTCAAGACCAGTACTGGCAAGCCCATTCAGCATCAAAAACTAATAGAATCCCTCTTAGAAGCTATAACCAAGCCATCAAAATTGGCTATAGTTAAATGCCAAGCCCATACTGAAAAACAAGATCCCATTAGTAAAGGAAACAAACTGGCCGATCATTTTGTGAAACAAGCTGCTTATGATAACACCCCAATTTCTTTATTCCAACAGACAGATGACAGAGATTTAGTCATTTCTTTACAGAGTTCAGCTTCAGAAAAAGAAAGAAGAAACTGGTCTAAGGAAGGATCATTGGTCGATGAGGTCCCATAAACCTTTCCTTCCTAAAGCTTCTTTTCCAGGTATGACAAAAATTGCACATGGCCTGGATCACGCTGGAAAGGATGCAATGGTTCAAGAGGTTGAGAGACATTGGGAAGCAGTAGGCTTCTCTAGATACGCAGAGCAATTCTGTAAACGCTGTGCAGTATGTCAGAAATTTAATGTAGGAAAGGATATTCAGTTAAGTCCCGCCGTTACACCTAACCGAATGGGTCCATTCGAACACCTTCAAATGGACTTCATTGAATTAACACCATCGAAGGGGTACCGATAGTGTTTGGTAATTGTTGATGTGTTCTTCCGATGGGTGGAAGCTTTCCCTTTCAAACATGCAGATGCCAAAACTGTGGCAAAAGCTTTAATAAAGGAAATCATTCCAAGATGGGGAATACCACAGAAAATGCAGACTGATAATGGTAGTCATTTTGTGAATTCTGTAATTAATGAATTGACTACTTTGCTCCAGATAACTATACATCATTATTGCAAATACCATCCTCAAAGTGGGGGTATAGTAGAGAGATGCAATGGTACTTTAAAATCTAAATTGGCTAAAATCTGTGAGCAAAAAAATTTAACTTGGCCTGATGCTCTACCCCGGGCCTTGATGGGATTAAGGGGAAGAACACATCGACAGTTAGGGCTGTCGCCATTCAAAATACTGACCGGACGGCCCATGCCAGTCGGCATGGTCATAGGTAATGTTACACTACATACTGTGGACAATGATCTTCTTTCCAGTCTTACAGGTCTCCGAGCTTCTATGAAGGAAGTCCACGTGCAGGTGAATCAGGCCTGGAGAACTAATCCTCCATCAAAGGACTCCCCGATTCCATTAGGAACCTGGATTTTGGTGAGAGATACTCGAAGGAAACACTGGCATCACCCTCGGTGGAGAGGACCGTTCCAAGTTCTGCTGTCGACACCACATGCTGTTAAAGTTTAGGGACTGCCTGCTTGGATTCACGTCTCACGTTGCAAAAGATGGCACCCTTGATTGTGGTATCCTTGTTTGCTGCCATATCCCAAAGATGTACAAACTGGGTTAACTGGAGAATTTACTTTTGCCTGGTGTTTCTTTATGGACATGTGGACAAGTGTGCCCTGTGATAGGATGGCATCCAGTTCAAGGGTTCCAGTGCCCACAACTTTGATAGGTGCCATAAGACCATGACCCTGAAGCGGGTTAGAAAATGGATGGACTGATAAATGTATGAAAGATGCTATATAAAACACGGCTTGAAAGAAAGCTGGATTCTTGTTCTTCCTACAGATTATTTTCTAGAACATAATAGTAAAAATTGTATGCACTTTCAGCTATAAGAACAGCAATATTTGGACATTTTAGGGTGTTTATGTCGCCGGGGACTTCTTGTGTTTTTTTTTCTGTTTGCAGGTTTCTGGTGGCTCATTTAGCTTAGCTGTAGCCACTGTTGTGGGTCCTGAATTAGAACACACCTCCACTCAACCTGGTTAAATGATTTAAGTCAGTTTTCATCTCTCTTACAGTTGCTTTTATCGTTCTTCTGCTTGTAGCTTTATGTATTGTTCCCTTGATAAGATACATTGTATCCAAGTATTTTAATGCCTCTATGGCAAAGGCTTACTTTTTACACGAAGAAAAAATGCTTCAGATCAGCACAGCTACCCCACACTCCTCCGCCCACTCCACTCCATTCCCCTCTCGTACCCTTTCCCACTCAATTCTCCCCTGATCAAATATTTTTTGTTTGCTCAAAAGGGGGTAATGTGGAAGATGAATTTTCTCTTCGTTCCCTTGTACTAATTCATGTCTGAGAGGTAAGCTTTACGAAACCATACATTATGTAAAAGCATGCTTTACTGAGCAAAACAAAAAAAATATTTGTCCAAAGGACTCAAGGTCTGAGCATTCCACACAAAAATAAAGCTGCTTTATAACCACACCTGCTGTCTTGTCTGAAGTCTTCGTCCACAGTTTCAAGATGGACTAGCGCAATGAGAGCACATAATAACAAAGGATGGTGCAAAACAAAGTGCTTTGTGCATTTTATTTGAAGTTAAACAAGTATTTAACAAAATGCATTGCTAAAACCTTTTGTAAATAAATAAACTATCCAATAAAAACTAATGTTTCAATAGTGGGAGAAAAATCAGTCAATAAATAATCCATAAATAATACATGGGACTAAAATAGGAATAAATCCAGAATTATAAAATCAGGATGTACCTCTCTTCTCTAAGCCTTGATGCTTCCCAACATCTTCTCAGCCCCTGTTCACCCATCAGGTCTGTTCAAGCCAGGAGCTGAAACACTGACAAGTGCAGTCAACCTTTTAAAATTGTCTTACGGTCGAGCCACTTCATTTGGTCACCACTGGGCCATCCCAAGCCTAGCCCACCATTACTCACTGGTGTCTGCAGGACAATCTTCTGAGCCTTTCAGTCGCTCCTGCTACCCAAATGCTTAGCAGAAGCGACTGTGCCCCATGAGCGCTTTACCTGTCTCTTGCAGCAGAGCCAACTCCCAACCGGCAAGCCTCCTGCCCATTGCACCAATTTGTCATTTCTTTCTCTCCTGTTGATAAAACACTCAGCTTTGCTTTTTCTCTCTTCTGTTATTCCGACCCAATTATCTTCCTTTTGATCTCTCCCCATCACTTTCCTCAGGCTCTTCTTATACTCCCATTGGTGCAGGTGCCTTAATTACAACTCACCGAGCACCAAAGAGAAACAGTTGAGCTGATCATACCTATATGTTAACATGCAATCAGCTTACCACCCCACTGACCCCCAATGGCACAGCTTCTCAGCAGTGCACACCCACACCCACAGAGCCTGAGCCATACCTTTTTTTATTTTAAAACTGGTGGACCCCAAACGCAAATTACCACATTTATGTTAATCAGTTTTAAACTGTATTTTACTTTGTGTTTAAACAAATCTGTATCTTTATATGTCTGCATTATGTAATTAGCAATTTATGGTATTTACATTTTACCTGTAAATTTGTTACAGGTAAAAGACTCTGAGCCCACACTCAGTGAAGGGCGCTATACAAAAATAAACTGAATTGAATAGATGCTTCTGAACATACAGGTATACATCCTCAATGGTCGATGAGTATCACCCGGGGCCTCATTTATAAATCTTTGAGTGAAAATATGCACACGGCAAAGAAACAATGAAATGTGTACAACAAAAAAAAATAAAAGCAGATACAGTATATAAAACCTACAGTACACACATATCTATGCAATTTACCCTTTACACATCACAGTCACCTTGTAAATGTGCATACAAGAGCACATCTCTAACACTGCCCTGAAACATGCATTTATGGAACATGCTAATCAGCCTCATACAAATGCAATCATGACTCTGCAAAACTTCACTGGCTGGTAGAACAGATCCCCCAACTTGCATTCAAAGAGAATCTGGATGTGCTCCGCAACTGATCATGTGAGGCATTATCGCATCTCTCCTCTGTCCTCTGGGGATCTCGAAAAGGCATAAGGCACAAGCATCTGAATAGGTAGCCACGACTGCCTGGCACATGTAAAGACCTGATTGCTGTCACAATGAATAGTAGAAGTAATATAAAAGACTGATGGTTCAGCCAGTTATCTTACCAACAAACCAGCAATCACAAACAAAACTGCCACCTTTGCCAAAGCTACTTTTCCATAAAATATATAAATCACAGGTTGACCAAGGCCACAGAGACACAATTTTTGCCAGTCACAACTCGGATGACTTGTGCATTAATGGAATGCATTGGTGACAGTTAACAAAAGCAGCTTCATTCTCACTAGGTGCCCTTATTGCAATTTCAGTGCAGCAAATTTCTCTGATTACATTTGAAGAACAAGACACTGCCACAGATTTCTGTTTTTTGCTGGGAAAAACATGTTATGCTTATGTATACACTCAAACCAAACACAACACATATAGGGTCTGTTGGTCAGTTAATGGATTCCAGTATAGAGGGTATGACAGAGTGAAGCTTGGCTGAGATATTTCTGACCGGTCAGCCATTTTCCCAAGAAGTGACAACACGTAGCCGCTATAAATTGGTTAAAAACCAAAAAAAAAAATTTCAGTGCAAATATGTAGCATTGGCCCTCTTGAAAGGGAACTAAAATACAGTTTGTTCATCATATTCATCATTTTAGAGGTGTAATATGTCACGTCAACGCAAATTACAATAACAGCTTGGTAACAAGTATTAATATGCATATGAGTTGCCATTTGGCTGGTTTGGTTGCATTTCCTTGCTTGATCTAGGGTGTCTTCATTTACCAGACTTTCCTAAATATTGTGTATGCATGGGTAAGAGCTGCATTAAATATATGTATGTTCTCCTGTGAAGTTTTATTTTATAAATCCTGAAGATACATACTCAGATTTCAGGCTTCTTTTTGTGTGTGTGTAAGCTTTATAAATGAGGCCTCTGGCGAACAAACCAAGATTATCAGATAGCTAAAAGGTGTACGTACAGTCTTTCCCTGGTATAACAGAAACTTGAAGAAGAAGGATTTTCCAATTTAAAAATGTTTGAAGATTACATTTTCTAAATATGCAAGATATTGAGAAATTAATTCATGCATTTATTTCTAGTATGATTCACTACTGCAATGTGTTATTAATTGGCAGTTCAGATGATACTTTATGCGGCTTTCAGTTAATTCAAAATGCTGTTTAAAGAGTTATTATACAAACCAGAAAATGCAAATATTTAACTCTAGTTCTCAAGTCCTTAAAATGGCTGCCAGTTAAGCTTAGAGCTTAATTTCAAAATCCTCCTTTTAACTCATAAAGCCTTAAATGGCCAAGGCCCAGCTTACTTAGCTGAGCTTATCAGCACCTACAAACCAGAGTGCACATTGAGATCTTAAGACGCTGGCCTATTTAAGATTCCAAAGATTAATAAAATAACAGTGGGAGAATGAGCTTTTAGTTCAGGGCCTGGAAGCCATAGAATGAAATGCTTGCTAGTAAAAGAGACGCCTCTTCAGTCTCAGCTTTTAAATCCCAGGTGAAGTCTCACTACATCAGTTCAGCATACCTTGACTAGAGCTGTTGATTAGCTGCACATACTGTTTTACTGTTTATTAATCATTTGTACAGAAATATAAATAATAGAATATTTATAAACCATTACTAATGCTCCTCTATTCTGTTTCTCTTCTTGTTGACTTGATGTGTCACTTGGTACCACTGCTCTACTCTCAGGCTGCTCTCCTGCATATGGAAAAGTCATCTGAAATAAAGCAGCATTGCAATCATCAGATGGAAAGATTCGCTCATCATATTAGACGGCCAGCTCAGAGTCCACTATAGAAAAACCAGGAGCGAGTAGGTGGCCATTTAGCCGAGGTCTTCAGGACAGTGACTTTATTTTTGACTTTCTCTTGCATGATTTTAACCTCCACCATTGTCAGCTGGGCATAGTTCATCAATTATCTACCTAATGGACAGATATTGCTGGTTTCCATTTATGTTTAATCAGCTTTAGCTTACTCTTAGTGCGTTTGAACAATTCTGCATTTATATGTGAACTAGTATTTAGTCATTCGTATAATATATGCTTGTATTTTAACAAAGAATTGTTCACAGTGCTCTGCACCTGCACTCACCAGCATAGCATGGAGAAAAGATCCAACTTTAATAGAGAGAAGATTCCTGGTACATCATTGATTCAAAGACCCTACCTTGTTGCCTTGTTACCTGGGGAAGGCTAACCTGCTCCTTTTGTTTGTTTGTTTCGAACATTAAACTGTTAAGAATCTAAACCAGGCTGGTCTCATTTAGTAGCGGAACACTCCATGCCAGTCACAATATAAAAAATTTTATACTTACAGTGCATCCGGAAAGTATTTACAGCGCATCACTTTTTCCACATTTTGTTATGTTACAGCCTTATTCCAAAATGAATTAAATTCATTTTTTATCTCAGAATTTTACACACAACACCCCATAATGACAACGTAAAATAAGTTTACTTGGAGTTTTTGCAAATTTTTCTTAAAATAAAAAAACTGAGAAATCACATGTACATAAGTATTCACAGCCTTTGCTCAATACTTTGTCAATGCACCTTTGGCAGCAATTACAGCCTCAAGTCTTTTTGAATATGATGCCACAAGCATGGCACACCTGTCCTTAGCGAGTTTCGCCCATTCCTCTTTGCAGCACCTCTCAAGCTCCATCAGGTTGGATGGGACGCGTCTGTGAAGAGCCATTTTAAGATTTCTCCAGAGATGTTCAATCGGATTCAAGTCTGGGCTCTGGATGGGCCACTCAAGGACATTCACAGAGTTGTCCTGAAGCCACTCCTTTGATATCTTGGCTGTGTTCTTAGGGTCTCTGTCCTGCTGAAAGATGAACCATTGCCCCAGTCTGAGTTCAAGAGTGCTCTGGAGCAGGTTTTCATTCAGGGTGTCTCGGTACATTGCTGCAGTCATCTTTCTCTTTATCCTGACTAGTCTAACAGTTCCTGCCGCTGAAAAACATCGCCACAGCATGATGCTGCCATCACCATGCTTCACTGTAGGGATGGTATTGGTCTGGTGATGAGCAGTGCCTGGTTTCCTCCAAACATGACACCTGAATTCACACCAAAGAGTTCAATCTTTGTCTCATCAGACCAAAGAATTTTGTTTCTCATGGTCTGAGTGTCCTTCAGGTGCCTTTTGGCAAACTCCAGGTGGGCTGCCATGTGCCTTTTACTAAGGAGTGGCTTCCATCTGGCCACTCTACCATACAGGCCTGATTGGTGGATTGCTGCAGAGATGGTTGTCCTTCTGAAAGGTTCTTCTCTCTCCACAGAGGACCTCTGGAGCTCTGACAGAGTGACCATCAGGTTCTTGGTCACCTCCCTGACTAAGGCCCTTCTCCCCCGATCGCTCAATTTAGATGGCTGTCCAGCTCTAGGAAGAGTCCTGGGGCCTCATGTATAAACGGTGCGTACGCACAGAAATGTTGCGTAAGAACTTTTCCACGTTCAAATCGCGATGTATAAAACCTACACTTGGCGTAAAGACACGCACTTTTTCACGGTACTTCATGCCTTGTCGTACGCAAGTTCTCCGCTCGGTTTTGCAAACTGGCGGCACCCAGCGTCAAAGCAATGGTACTGTTCTTGTGTGATTACTCATTATTTTCATGACGCGGCTTTATAAATACACAGAAACTAACCGCATATTGTTTATTAGTGTAATGCATCTGATTGTAATTAACTCTTAACAATATAATGGTTCAGGGAACAGCCATAGTATTCCAAATACCATAACTGCTTTAGCGTTGTTACTCTCACTTCTCCTTCTTCTTCTTCTTCTTTCAGCTCCTCCCGTTAGGAGTTGCTACAGCGGATCATCTTTTTCCATATTACTCTCACTGCACGACTCGGAGTATTTATATCACTGTATCTGAGTGTGAATCACAGCAGCAGCTGATCGGAAAGAGAATTATCGGTATACAGCTTCAAGGACACGCTGTCTCAGCCACTGCAAAACGTTTTAAAGCCTTTCCTGTACGGACCTCGCGGTTCAGAAACAGTTTCAGTCCAAGAACTTTAAATGCACTCAATCAATTGCTCCTTGTAGAACGGTTTGTACTTATAAGTACAATCACCTCACTGTAAACTTGTACTACAGTTATAATATCTCACAACCTGAGCCACTTTATAAAGCGCGTATTTACATATGATGACGATATCATTTTTAAGGTGAAATGCAGCAAAATATGTTTGTTAAATTATACACATAAAACTTTAACTTCATTTAAATAATCTATATTCTTCACTGGGAGTGTTGTGAAGGATAGAATAATTAAACATGTACTATGAAGATATTTCAATGTTCTTTAAACGCGTTTTGAAGAATCGGCTAAGCTTACAGATGGCTTAACTTCTATTACAGAGCTGATTGTATGGCGATCGGTTACTTGGGGAAAGAAAAGCACTGACTGCAGTGCTACGCCAATATATATTGAATATAACACAGAAAGAGAAAATAACAACACAGCTAAAAACGCAGCGACAAATTTCGACAATAAATTATTTAATCGAAGTGAAACACATGTTTAATAACGTGCTTTAACTCCTATCATTATGACAATGACATCACGTATACATTTCAGTATTTTAGTTATTCAGAGAGCTGTAATATCATGAATGTAATGGACTCTGTGTCCAGTTGGAGGAAGAGAGCCAGTTTAAGAAGCAAGTAGTGATTCACACACATAGAGCACATACGAGTAGAAGATCAAATACAAAACAAAGCATTTAACGTGCTACTTTAATTACGATGTGATTTGAGAAACTGGTTAATTAAATGATTTTAAGATGAAGTTTATAATGTTCTACTAAATGACAAAATAAACTACGTGATTAAAGTGGAAATGTCGAGATTGAAGTTGACATTTCGTGCTTTTTCCCCACCGTGTGCCTTTTTTCTCTGTACCCTAATAAGCTTTCATATGACACTCAGACAGTGGACTTACAACTCTTCTTTTCACGGCAACTTTGATATGTGACTTCTTTTTTATTTCCGGCACTGTGCGATTTTGTGAATGTGAGCTTTCAAGTTTTTCCAACACGCTATGTCACTCGATCAAGTTCATTTTGTTGATTATACCACGGTTTATTTGAACAAATAGTATGTTTTTCCTTTGCCTCCACTTGGTATTCGCTGAAATTCTTATATTTTCCCCGTGCTTTTCCCATTGTCTTTTCACAGAAGGCTGCGGTTAAGGGCGATTTATATTGATTTGCATATTCAAATAGGCGTAATTCTGGGAGGATTTGGGGCGTTACATAATGCGCGTGTACGAGCGTTAGTTTTCACACTGATCAGGATTTATGTAATGGAAGAAAGTGGAAGTTGGAGTACGCACAGATTCCTGCATCTGGATTTTTCTGTGCGTAAGCACATTTCGCTTTTGTGCTTACGCCATGTTATAGTGCGAGTTCTACGCACGGCGTTATACATGAGGCCCCTGGTGGTTTCGAACTTCTTCCACTTATGGATGATGGAAGCCACTGTGCTCACTGGGACCTTCAAAGCAGCAGAAATTTTTCTATAACCATCCCCAGATATGTGCCTTGAGACAATCCTGTTGCGGAGGTCTACAGACAATTCCTTTGACTTCATGCTTGGTTTGTGCTCTGATATGAACTGTCAACTGTGGGACCTTATATAGACAGGTGTGTGCCTTTCCAAATCATGTCCAATCAACTGAATTTACCACAGGTGGACTCCAATTAAGCTGCAGAAACTTCTCAAGGATGATCAGGGGAAACAGGATGCGCCTGAGCTCAATTTTGAGCTTCATGGCAAAGACTGTGAATACTTATGTACATGTGCTTTCTCAGTTTTTTTATTTTTAATAAATTTGCAAAAATCTCAAGTAAACTTTTTTTACATTGTCATTATGGGGTGTTGTCTGTAGAATTCTGAGGAAAAAAATTAATTTAATCCATTCTGGAATAAGGCTGTAACATAACAAAATGTGGAAAAAGTGATGTACTGTACAGCATCTGCAACCTGGCCTTTAAAAGATCTGCATTTTTTGCTTTTGTATTGAATGCTATTTTGCCTGTTTATTTTCATTGTATTTTATTCTAAATGTATTCACTTGTCCAGACCTCTCAGTCTGAATGTAACATGGGTGCACTGTTTTGACCATGCCTAGTTCTTTGACGTTCCTATCGTGTACAAAATTCAATTTTACACATCAAGAAAATTGCTTGACTAAGACATTAAATGTCTCTAAAGGATAGTAAATTCCTACCTGATGTTTTTATTGCTGGGCTGAATTACTTTAATGTTTTTTTATGCATATCAACACTGCCCAGACTTCTTCATGTGTAAATGTCTTCTGAGGCCAGTACACTTCACTTACTACAACTAGATAACGCATTATACTCATCCTCAGTATATTGCATTGGTTTACTGTGAGCATCACTTTGTTGCCTTGTCACCTCTGAACTCTAGGCATCTGTAGTCCACTAGAGACAAAAGTTTCAAGACGTTTTGTTTTCCAAATGGATTTTCTCTCTCAATTCTCCCCCAGCATGAAATGGATGTTCATATTTCACCTTGGTGTTCCCGTCTTTAGTCAAAGTAATTTTTGTTGTATATTTGAAGCATATGTCTAAGTTTTGTATTTTATTAGATATCTATAAATTTTTCATTTTAAGTTCATTGCTCTCAGTGCCAACTCATTTCTGCTAGCTGAACCTTTATGGTTCCTTCCCTGTGAAAGTTATATTTGCTTTAATTTTTTTATAATTTTGAGTGATTTTTGCCTTTTTGTTTAGAGGGCTCAGGTTCCATGCAGTGTTCCTAGCCACACTTTAATTTGTTAGGTACCATTTGTCACTCACCCTTCTCTACCATTTGCTTTTATTATGTGGTTTGCTTGCTGTTGTGTTTTCTTTTTAGAAGGATTTGTTTAAAGCTATTACCTCAGGCAGAAGGCGATAATTGGGAGATGGATGGGAAGGCAACTTGCCTGGCTGCTATAAGTGCTTTCTATTTTCCTGCTTTTTGTAAAATGTAGGAGGCTCACTTTGGTTGGATGCTTGTAGATGGAGGTGGGCTACAGGGAACATTGATTGGGTTTTAGAGCATTGTAGCTTTATTGTTATATAGAGTACTGAACTCACTATTTGTCATGCTGCTATATCTGTAGTAATCTCTCTGCTCTTCTATTTATTCCTGTCTTTTACCTCTTTCTCTTAAAATGATGGATAAACTTAATATAATTTTCTGCAATGTCAAATCAGTAACATTTATGTATGCTTGACTTCCTCTGTTGTCACAAAGTTGATGTGCCATTAACATAGGAGTCTCATCAACTGGCACCTGATATGAACCACTCTCAGAATAAATACTATGGATTACAACTTTCTCTGCTCCCACAAAAAAGGTATGACACCCTCATTCTTGTGAGGCATTTCCTCCAAATTGTTAGTCCATAAACAGTCAGTGATAAGGCAGGGCAGTTTGTTTCCTAGAACCTTGTAGTAGTCCTGTGCTGGTAAGATTGACACCGTTGCAGGGACGGTGATTTATTTATTTTTAAGTTGGGGACCCCAAGAATGCACCCAGCCTTGGCCTGACTTGCACACATCTATTCACAGAGACTCACTTAAACAACTGATTAAATCAATAATAAATTGATGTATTAAATGAAAAATAGAAGGTAAAATGTAACTAAATAACAAACCAAACCACTCCCTGTCCTGATTCCAAGTCAGGAGTCACACATACAACAAAACCCTTAAAAGACAACACACACAATAAACACTCATGACAATGTCCAAAGCACAGTCCAAATGTAGCGGCAACAGATAATGAATGGAGAGTGGAAATGGTGAGTGGAGAGTAAACGGTTCACTGAAAGGAATGTAAAGTTTGTCGTACCAGTTTTCTGTAGCAGTACGAGGAGAGGCAATTAGGGAGCACTCCCTCAAATGGAGACATTTCCAATCCACAACTCACAGGAACAAGTGGTCACGAGATAGACCATATATTCAAACATGAACAGTAATCCATGATTACCCACAGGCAATACAAACAGGTGAGAACAGTAACAGAATAGACAGATGAAAAACAGTTTTTTTTCTTTTTCCTTGTATTTCTGGTGCCTCCTAAAGGGACCATTTTCTTCCCAGCAGACCCTGCATCCTCTGCTGTTGTCCAGAAGAGCAACACCCTCTGGGTTTCTGAGACATGTAGTCCTTCACTCCGTAGCACTGCTAGAACCTGAGATTGGCAGCTGCAAAATATTTGTCTCTTCACAATCTCTTTTTCATCACACCACATTAAAAGATTCATAAAGTTGCTAACTTCAAATTCAAACTCACTACTCTAGAAAAGGGTCATCCACCAAGGACACAAACTCCTCATCACTTTCACTTGAACTTAAAAACAGAAGGTGAATTAGAAAAACAAAAGTAAATCTATTTGGGAACATTGGGCTGCAGTGTGATTTTACAATACTGACAGTATGGTAACTGTATGAAAAAGGCACATACCTTATTACATTTATTGCATTAGCACTGTGATGGAAGTGTTAATTCGCTCTGTATAAAGAATTAAAAGGGTTGTTCCACAGTTTGTTGTAGCCACACCTTAGCCAACAGGGGTCCTGCTGTTAAGCAGTCTTACAGGTGGATTGAGAGCACTGAGAACATATAGAGAGTACATCTGATGCTCGCAATGGGTTACAAACAAAGAAGTTGTAGTTTTGCCATTGGTTTATTGGGTGCACATAAGCCCAACTTTTTGGTTGACAATTCATGAAAAGTTCTGTCTATCAAGGCTGACAATTTTTGAGTTATGGCTCTTTGTTCACTGACCAAGTATTTAAATGGTGCATTATGGAGACAACTCTGCATATTACTTTACCAGTGATTGATTAGTTTTATCACATAAGACTAAGAAACTGCATACCAAAGAGAGGCTCTGTGAGGAGATCTGACAATTACAGCTGAAGTTAAGAGTACCTGGTAGCTGCCTCTTAAGTAAAAGACTTGTGTGCAAAAGCAAACAAAAATGGGTAATGCCAGTCTGTCCTAAAATGTGTACATACTGTAACCAGCACTCCATGAAGACATGTGACAAACATTCAAAAGTGTTTCTGCTTTTTTGTTTACTTAAGACCCAGAACTCAATTCTGATGCTTATTTTCCAAATTCTTGCACCATTTAAGCTGCCATTTTGTTTTGTTAGCAGTGGCTGCCATGTTGAACACCCATAGATAGGACAGCTGCCCTTGTTTCTAGGGGCATGCCTTCTGTGGTTGCTATGTGAAATGCTAAAAAGTCAGCTGAAAGTTCATTTCCTCATCCAAGTTGCAGATTGAAAACCCTTTTTTCAAACATCTTTTTTTATTTTCTTGTTTTGGTTTTGACCTTTTGCTATGAATTTTTGAAAACACATTTTGCCACTCATTTTTGACCTTTGGCCTCCTGGTTTTGATCTTTTCTGTCCTTTCACTTTTCTACCAGACTTCTCTCAAAAACCTTGTCAGCCTGCTGAGACAACATCTTGCTCCACTGCAAATGGCCAAAAAAGGCTCTGGGAGAATTAATTTACAGATCACCATCTGAATCCAACATGACAGACTCTCCGCCAACAATTTTGCACTGGTGTTCATAAGGGAAAGAGATAATTCATAGAGAAAGGCCCTTATCTTGTTTTAATAAACCCTATTGCTAACAACACAGGGGACAACACCACATCCCCTCAACCGACAAAAAAAATGGAGAAAAACTCCTCTTGCCATCTCTTTGTTATTTTCAGTCTTTTCGACTTAGGTAACCCTATTTTTTGTATTGAAGAGAAAAGTACTACTACGTGCTACACCCACCATAAAATGAACCATCTCAGGATTCCAAATTAGGACCCAGGCACAGCTGCGCAATGGATGATGTCTCAGCACCATACTAGTTCAAATGGAGTGAAACAGTGTGAGTTTTTTTAGAGTGACTGGAGTCAGAGATAAAGAGAGAGACTTTTGAGACTCTGACAACCCCCCTACTGCACCAAATGACAAATCTCTGTTAACGCAGGCAGTAATTGGTTGTCCACCACCAGTGCAACTGCAAGTAGGTAGGCTATTGTGTAACATGCCTGTCATCCAATAATTGCTGCAGGGAACATTTAGACCCGGCCGCTGACATGGCCTTGTGCTCACTTTCTGTAGTCTCTCTTCCAGAATGAACCTGCTTGATGAAGGAGACTATCTGTGCTTTTAATCTGAAGAAGAGAGCTAATGCAGGACGACTGACTACATCTCTGTTTGTTTGCTGTTTTTGTACGTGGTTAAGTATCAGCTCCCATTTGAATAAATGCTTTGATAATGTTCCTGTCTTCACAACAAGAAAGCTGATCTCTTGGAAACCTCAACTAACCTCCTTCACTCTTGTGCCAGTCTGTGACCCACACATCACATCACTATATATATATATATATATATATATATATATATATATATATATATATATATATATATATATATACTAATAAAAGGCAAAGCCCTCACTGACTGACTCACTCACTCACTGACTGACCGACTCACTCATCACTAATTCTCCAACTTCCTGTGTAGGTAGAAGGCTGAAATTTGGCGGGGTCATTCCTTACAGCTTACTTACAAAAGTTGGGCAGGTTTCATTTCGAAATTCTACGCGTGATGGTCATAACTGGAACCTATTTTCATCCATATACTGTAATAGACTGCAGCTCGATGGCCGTGGGAGGCAGAGTTGCATTTCACATCATCACGCCTCCCACGTAATTGAGTGCCTGCCTATATAAAATAAATAAAATATTTGCGGGTGAAGGACTGTGCTTAACATATTCATGAGTAAAAATATCTGAATCACAAACTGATGTTAATTATATTTTGTCCATGAATACTTATTAAATAATTCCAAATAGTCTGTCCGCTTCCTTTCATAGCTTTTCCGATGGTTGTGCTGCTTCCAGCCATGTATTTTCATATTAAAGCATTTAACCAATCACATTTCAGCCATCATTTGTTGCCAGGCAGAGAGGCCTACACAATCCGTTGTGCAGGCACTCTAAACAGAATAAATGTCGATTAACCTGTTGCTTCAACCAATCAGATTTGAGTTGGTGTCAGTGGGGCCCTCTAGCAGGCGTAACATCACCGTATTCAGACCCATTGATTAAGTAGAAGCCGATATGAGGAACTCTACGAGGCCACTGAATGCACCGCAAGCGCTCCTGAGCGCAAGCTCCTCGCCCGGACTACGGCCAGCTCCATGGCAGGATTCTGGACAATATTATTTGCCAGACACAGACCACATTTCAAGACCACGAAAACCTGATGTTTGTCACACTACTCGAGCCCCAGAAGTTTCGGGAATACAAGAAAAATTTCCCACCTTCTCCAGTTTAACACAAGAGCCACGGAGTGTTTTTTGATCTGTCTCGGCTATAAACAGAACTGACTGTAATGTATGCCATGAATGATTTTTCAGGAAAATCTCCCACTGCTCTTCTTGACTTTCTTCATCAGAAAAATCTGAATGAGAGCATGGGGCAGCTGTTTACATTGTTATATTTGGCGGTGACTATTCCCGTGTACACTGCTTCTGTCAAGTGGATATTTTCAGCCCTAAAGCGAATTAAAACTTATGCCAGAAATACAACAGGGCAGGTTCAACTTTCAGCATTAGCTTCGATGGCAATAGAAAGAGACTTTTTGATGAAACTGAAGCGTACGGATAATCCATATGACAAAGTAATTGAACTGTTTTTGAGGAAAGAGAGAAGGATGGATTTTGTTTACAAATAATCCAAATTTTTGGTGAGTAAAATGTTGCGATTTTTCTAAATAATATTGCAAGTTTATGAGTTATTGATGTTTTTTATGTGTGTCGTGGCTGTGGCTGCAGTAGAAAGGAACTTGTTCACCCCTGGTTTGTCTATTCAATAAAGGCATTTATTGTGGCTACAGGAGTTATCTATCTGCAATGCAGCGGCTCTTTATACTGTATTACTGTATATTAAGATGGTTTTTATAACCATAAATTAGTTTTTGAAGGGCGGGTTGATTCAGACGGAGCACTACTGAAGGCCTAGGTGTGAGATGCACACTCTGCCAATGGAGCAGATGATACGTAAATTTGATGAACATTACAATCCGAAAATAAGCAAAACTGTAGAGAGGTTCACATTATACTTCTCCCAGTGCGTATCTCTAAATCCTCCGTGCGAGAATATTATCATAAGGCTTAACAATCTTATTGTTACACCTTCTACGTGCACCGAACTGTCCTTATTATGAAGTCTTCCTTGCTTTACCGCTGGCTGCTTCTTTCCATTCACCTTCCTAGCTCTTTATTTAAACACTTTTCCTTCTCACTTTTCAGCTCCTTCGATGTCTTCTCCCTTTTCGTTCAAAATACACACCTCCTTGCCTTTTTTCAGTCAGCTCCCCTTATGTCACACCATGGTACGTTTAGAACAAGTTAATCCCAGGAATTCCTGTTAAACATCTTACATTCATGAGTAGCAATTTTCATGGTGAACACTTCGATGAATGAAACCTGTTATCTTTACAACGGCTGACAAACACGGAATGTAACTTCATAACAACACGTCCTCCAAATACGAACTTGATTGAAAGAAATAATGATAATCAAATCCTTGATGACAGCAACACTCATAACAGTAACAAAATAATTACATTGACAATCAGGTTATGTTATTTTTAAAATGTTTCCTTTTCTTTTTCATAACTTCATAACTTAACACGCTTCTTCTCTGCTCCGAAGCGTGGGTATTTTGTTATATATTATAAATCAAACGATGTTAAGATGAAGTTTATGATGTTCTACTTTAATGGCAAAATAAACTACTTGATTAAAGTGGAAATTTCGAGATTAAAGTTGACATTTTGTGCTTTTTTCCCCACTGTATGCCTATTTTTTTTTCTCTGTACCTTAATAAGCTTTCATATGATACTCAGACGCTGGGCTATGACTCGCCTTTTCACTGTGACTTTGATATATGACTTCTTTTTTATTTCAGGCACTGTGTGACCTTGTGAACTTGAGCTTTAGAGTTTTTCTGTCACTCTATGTCACTCGATCAACTTCCTTTTGTTGTTTATACCACTGTTTAAACCAACAAATAGTACGTTTTTCCTTGCCTCCACTTGGTATTTGCTGAAATTCTTCTATTTTCCCCTGTGCTTTTGCCATTGTCTTTTCACAGAGGGCTGAGCTTAAGGGCTATTTATATTAATTTGCATATTGAAGGAGGCGTCATTCTGGGTGGAGTTGAGGCGGGACAGCAGGCGTGTGCACGTGCGTTACTTTTCACGCTGACCGGGATTTATGTAGCAGAAGAACGTGGAAGTTGCCGTTTGCACAGATTTAAGCATCTGGATTTTTTTGTGCATATGAACATTTCCGCTTTTGTGCTTATGCCATGTTATAGTGTGACTTCTACGCACAGCGTTATACATGAGACCCCTAGTGTCCCAGCTGGAAAGTGAAATAGCTCACCTACAACATGTTGTCATATAATAAGCCACATAGCCAGTTCATTAGTTCTATGTTAAGGAAAGTTTCCCTGTTAAGGATAGTTAATTACCAATCAATTATTAAAGTTAGCATTGTTAAGGTTTCTTTATTCCTGCTTTTCCCTCCAAACCTTGTTCATAATATCAAATCGCAGTGATTACTTCTCATGGGCATAAGAATCTGCTTATATTTTTCACTTAATGAATTTAAGGCTTCAGATGTGTCTGACTAACATGAATTAGTGCTCCAATGACACATTTCTTAAACACTCTGACCAACAGCACCACTACTATTGCTGGAGAAGCAGAAATTAGCTGAAAATTATTTTCTGCTTTCTTAATATTGTTTCCTTTTTAATCAAATAAATTAGGTCATTGATTTTTTGCTATAATTCAATTAACAGAGGAAAATGTTTTGACTCCTCTAATACATTATAATGCATATAAAGTTTGCCCATTAATTTTAATGCACATTAACAATGATGCAGTTGTTAATTTATTAATTATAAAACTTAGTTGCCTATCTTTTTAAAGATTAAATTGGAATATTTTACTTAAAAGTTTTAAGTGTATTGCTTAATCTTTTCAAAATCTGTGTTGCTTATCTTTTTAAAAGTTAATTTAGAAAGTTCACTTGAAAAATTAATTTTTCTACTCATTGAAACTATGCAGTTCAGACTGAAATGTACGTAAGCTTGAATTGATGGTATGAATGAAAAATCTGTAGAATTGCACATGACTTATATGTAAATCAAATTGTAATCCTGCAAAAGAGCATTAATGCTTCATATAACCTGACGTAAAGAGGCCATGATTAGCAGCACCTCGGTAAGTTGGTGTAAATTGGTAATCAATTCACAAAAGCAGGAGGTTCACTCTGTATAAGTTAATGTGATTGCCAAAACAAATAAACTCTCATTAGATGCAGACTAAAAGTGCAATTAAAGTGGAAGATTGATTTCTGCACTTCAACATTGTGCTTTAATTTTCTTTATGGCTTTCGTGAAGGGCAATTTGCAGCCTTTCATTTACCTTTAATGTGTTTAGGTTTGGGTGTTGATTAAGAATATATTAAATAGCATACAGAAGCAACACCACTACTGTCTTGCTGAATTAATTCTGCCTAATACTTCATTGTGCTTCCACTTGTTTGCATTTTAAGATCTCCTATCTGTGAAGATTTTTTTTGTCTTGTGGGGCTTCATTGTACATACTGTATCCCAGCTTATACAGTGATAATTATGAATCTTATGACTGTGCTTGGCCTGTGTTCTTGGGCTTCAATAAATGCAACTCTGCTTGATAAAACTGCCCAGCTAATAATCTAATGCTGTCTTGTTAACAGTATTAATAGCCACTTTAAGACCACATAAATGATTTGATAGAGTTGTTTGTAGTGGCTAGTGTCATTCTTTAAGTATTACCATTAAGCTCTAATGTTTTCCCAGTGTTAGTATGACTTCAGTTGGATTGGTCAGGGGGTAGTGTAATGGTGTAATGATTACTGCTGGCTTGTGGTTCAAACATGTTGAGTTTAAATCTGTTGCTCGGTTAGCACATTACCTCTGTGTCTGCTTCCTCAAAGTACTCCAGTTTTCTTCTCACAATACCAAAGACATACAGCTCAGTTGGTTACTCTAAATTCACCCCATGTGAATGCAGGTATATGTATGACCAGGTCCTGCAATGGACATCTTATAGCTTGTTTCCTACCTTGCACCCAATGATGCCAGGATTAGGCATCAGTCCACTGCAAACTTAATATGAATTAAGCAGGTTTGAAAATTGTATTCTATGCAAAATTAATTTCCTAAAATTATGTTAATGCATCAGCAGAATAACCTGGCAGCCCTGCTATAGTAAGCAGCAGAACAGGGAAGATAATTGTTGGGGATGTTAAACAGTCAGTATACAAATTGTTATTAATCACACTGGTGCCACCTGCCAGCTCAGAACAACTCAAACTTCTGAATAGATTGAAGCCAGACTAGCAGAAAAAATGACCAGAGCTTAACATTACTTACCTGGGCAACACCATGTGATGCCTCTTATCTGCTGTAATAGGAAATGGAGTATCCTGTACTTTTGCAGGGGGTGATGGGTGAGGCTTGATCAAGAGTGGAAGTGCAGTGTAACACAAATGGAAATCAAAGGGTTTCCATTCAACTCCTCCTTTGTTGGCTTTCATTCATAATTTAAGCACTACCAACTATCCACCTTGCACTAAAAGGATGAGTCAGACATAACAACATTCATAGTTACGGCCCAGCAAGGAGTTACTGCAATTCTGGAATCTAATCAGTTGCAAAAAGAACAAACTCTTGACTCATGAGAGCAGAAACATTGATAGAGAGGCAGTGTGAATGACAGATGGGACAGCCTACAATAACAGCAGGGTCACCATTTAAAAAACACATAAACCTTTGCTTTCTATCCTTAACCCATTTTACAATGGCAGGTACTTTGAGTAGTAAGTTATAGACGTTCCCTAACCTTGCGTTTTGAAGGCCCTGAGAAGAAATGACTGGGCAGCAACACAAGCTCACGCTCCAGGTGGGAGCATGGATTGCTGGATGTGCCATTCAAGAAGACCTGTTGAGTTGCATGTACCCTCAAGTGCCAAAGTACCGACATCTTGATGTTACACTGTGGCTGCCATGAGAAAGATGTCCATTAATCTGCATGAGAGCAACTAGTGCTAGTTAGACAAAGAGCCATAAGAGAGTTAGTGTCCCATGGAAAAATTTAGAGAAGTTCTCTGAAGGTGGGAGACACATGCACGCACATATTCCTACTGGCGAATGGCATTCACCTGCAGGATTGAGATTGTGAGGTGAATGTTGCTATGTGTTCGATGATTGGCTGTGCCTGGCATATAAAACTGAAGTGAAACAAGCAGGGGCCATCTTCATTTGCAACGAGCGCAGAATGCAGCTGCTAGAATTCTAACTAGGAAAAGAAAATCCAAACACATTTCTCCAGTCTTGATGTCACTACACTGGTTACCTGTGTCTTTCAGAATTGACTTTAAAATTCTGCTTATGGTTTATAAAGCCTTAAATAATCTCGTTTCATCTTATATATCGGAACGTCTGACACCCTATATTCCAAATCGTAACCTTAGATCCTCAAATTAGTGTCTCCTTACAATTCCAAAAGCTAAACTTAAAAGAAGTGATGAGGCGGCCTTCTGCTATTATGCACCTAAAATCTGGAATAGCCTGCCAAGAGGAATTCGCCAGGCTAATACAGTAGAGCACTTTAAAACACTGCTGAAAACGCATTACTTTAACATGGCCTTTTCATAACTTCACTTTAACTTAATCCTGATACTCTGTATTTTCAATTCATCATAATAACTATTCACAGTGGCTCTAAAATCGGTACTGACCCTTGCTCTCTCTTCTGTTTCTTTTTCAATTTTTTTCCTACTCAAAGCATCATGATGCTCCAACATTGATGGACTAAAAGCCAGAGGTCTACGTGACCATCATCATCAATTTCTTCCGTGAGAACCCTAAATGCAAAAAGGACTGTTTCATTTATGTTAGGTAGAATGCCCAGAGGGGACTGGGTGGTCTCATGGTCTGGAATCCCTACAGATTTAATTTTTTCTCCAGCCCTCTGGAGGTTTTTTTTGTTTTTTTCTGTCTACCCTGGCCATCGGACCTTACTCTTATTCTATGTTAATTAGTGTTAACTTATTTTATTTTCTAACTGTATCTTTTATTCTTTATTATGTAAAGCACTTTGAGCTACATTTTTTTGTATCAAAATGTGCTATATAAATAAATGTTGTTGTTGTTGTTCTGACTATCGGGCAATGGATAGAAAAAGAGCTGCAGAGGGAGCGTGGTGTAGTCATATAGAAAGCATTCTATGTAAATGTAATCACAGTTTTTCTCTTGTGGTTTTTGGCTGTTTTTTGACTTATTGATTGTTACTCTTTTTTGGTCCTGTTGATCTTTGTCCTGTGAGAAGGAGGAGCAAGAAGAGTCTTTTTGCTTGTTTTTTCTACTCCTTTTGCATTGAGCCTCTAATTTACTGTATGTAATTACCTGCACTTATTTTTATTTGTGTAAATACTACAGGGTTCCGCACCCTGCTCGCTTTGCTCACCAACCCCTGGGTCAGGGCTGAGCATCTTTGAAGTGCATCAGGACGCTTCTCTGTTAGAGAAAGTGATTGTATTTAAACAGATGATGTATAGAAGAAAATGCAGGGTCAGTTACCGTATATACTCACTGTAAGTTAATGGATGCTCTGTGGCGCTATGCCCACCTTTCTCCAAACAGACAAATACAGACACTGTTTAAAAGCACCCAGAAGTATTTTAATTTCTTCTATAAAGTGCACAAACACCTACTCCACCACAATACACAACAATGACAATACAATAATCTTCCTCTCCTCCTAGTAGCTCTGTCACACTCCTTCCCAACTCCGGCTCAATTTGCTGGATTTCCCACAGTCCTTTTTATATTCCTTGACCCAGAAGTGCTTCTGTCCTTCAGCCCATGTGCTTCCATAGCACTTCCAGGTCAGATGAAAACTCTTTTTCTTCAGCCAGGAAGTATTTCAGTTCTTCCATCCCCGTGACTTGGAAGTACCTCCGGGCTATAATAGAAACAGAAGTCTCTGTGTCTCCCTGCAGTGTCCCCTGGCAGCACCCACGGTACCCAGCAGGTAGCCAAACTCCATTTTCCATGATGCCCTGCGGGAATCCGGGGCACCTCTAGGCTGCAGGGAGGACGCCATCTAGAGTCCTGAATGTGTCGACCGGGATGAACTGCCAGCTGTCCATCACATCACATATAAGTCAGGTCTTGAAACCTGAAAAATCAATCATAAAACCAGACCCGACTTATACACCCGTTCAAAATTACGACACTTATATTTTTTTTTTACACCTTCTTGCCTATTCCAATCTCGCATCAGTTTCTCAGACACATCGAATTTTGTTACAGTGGCGCAGCTACCAATTTCTTTCGCCACTTCAACGACTTTTAATTTAAAACCAGCTTCATATTTTCTTCCGATCGAACACACCGCCATCGATAAAGGAATGTTCTTACGATAAAAGTGTACAAGGGTGTGAGATACAAAAAACACAAAACAGTGCCAATGTTGCTTCAAAAAAGTGTGGGTATTACCGTGTGGTCACGTAGGCACAATGCATAGAAAAAAAAAGGCAGTGTGCTCCGTGGTTACTCTCTTAGGTGGGCGTTAGAATATTATAATCTCTTAACATGAGTTTTCCACATTCATCTTATATGACCAACATTATAAAATACCAGAAATTATACAGTTAAATCAAGCCCTGACTTATTTGTGGGAGAAGTTAAATGCAAGTATATAGGGTACTTGAGTATTTCAATACAACTGTGTATTTTAAATACCAATGAATAATAAAATGTAGGAAATGTAGTAAAAAGTAAAAGAGTAAAAGTAGAAGTTAAAAAGTAAAATGTAAGAAAACATTAAAAAGTAAATAAAAATGAAATTACATTAACAATAAAACAATATTATGAATTATTTTATCCTCTAACTTATATTTTATAAAGGTTGCTTTTTGCATTTCTTTTCATTTATTGTTTGGGATATTTTTGTCTTTTTCGTTTATTACACAATTCTATTTGTTCATTTTTTCTTTTTTTCGACATTCATTATCAGCTCTTGCAGCTCATCTTCTTGAATAGATAATGTGCTTTACTTTTCTGCCTTGGCATTATAACAGATTGTGTTGAAGGGCAAGTAAGAGTAATGGTTGGGTGAGTGGTGTGGAGGGGAGAGGTCAAACCTGAATAACGTAGACACGACGGAAAACTTTTTTAATATACAGTAAAGGTGAGATGTTCTGTGTCATTGCTGAGGACTTTGCTTATATCTAAGTATATGATATGGGAATTGTTTTCTAGCACATGTATAATAAAGAAGTATTTTTTTTTTTTTTACTATTCTTTGGCATGTGTCTCATCTGTTTCCTCCACCACTGATCCTCTTGAGTACGACTCCAGATGCCCGGAGTCCAAAAGAGTGTGTAAGAGTGCCAGCACACGGGGCATCCCATGACTGTGGTGAAAGATCTGCTTTCCATCCCAACCCAGAAAACACAGGTAGCATTGTAGTCTGTAAATTGTCCATCTAGGAGCTCCCCCTTAGAAATGCGTTCATATGAATTTTCTGACCTGTAAGCTTACGTATATTTCCCATCTGTCTAGTAGCACTGCCATAATAGATGTGAAACCTCAACCCCATTTTATTACTAGCCAGTCCTCCAGTTTTGAATACAGGTAGTTGTTGACTTACAACCTATCCTTAGACATACAACCGCTAACCATATGACCGCCAATGGGCAAACAACTGTTTTCGCCATGCCAGATCCATATGCCGTGACTAATTCATCTCGATATCAGTTTATTACCAGTAGTGGTTTTGACCATGTTCAATTACATTTGTCTTACAATTACAGGAAAAAGGCAATTAATCTCAACACAAAAATGAAGGTGATTAAGCAGTATGAGGGATGAAAGAAAGCAAATGCAATTGCAAGTGATTTTAAGTTATCCCATTGTAACTGGTGTGCACCACACGTGCTGCATTGCTTGTGCTGCAGTTTTGAATCTGGATAACCACCGAAGCTTCTGCGTTGTGACTGACGACGTGCCACTTCATACAAAACGCCATGAAGGAGAAATGCAACCACGCTGAACTCCTTTATCTGTTAGTGTTTATTATTAACAGCCTGAAATGTTAAAACAGAAAACATGAGTGCTCAAACTTTCCTGGTATAATTCTTCCTCTCGCAGATAACACAATGAACACTGGGAGATGCTCTCCTTGATGATGTAACATAGCACAGACAAAGAAAGGATTTATGAAGCTATTAAAGGTTAGGCATCCATGCAAGCAACAGTAATAATGAAACAAAAAATAAGATAAAAAAATAATTCACACAAAAAAAGATAGAAAATCTACACAATGTGCTAGGAATGATTATAAAAAATCAGCTCGCAACCAGTCTGTCAGAACCAAATGTGGTTGTAAATCGATGACAACCTGTACCTAGTTTTAATTTATTACTTAAAATAACAAAAAAAGCACATTGTAACAAGGTTTTACACTATTGCTAGAAATAATATCAAGTGGAGAGTAATGCAGAGATGCTTATTAAATTGGACCAGTAGTTGCATTTAGAGCAACATGACATCTTTGAATGTAGTCTGAAGTGATTAGAATTTCTATCAGTGTAAGAACTACAGCAGAACAGTGATTATTAGGAGGCAGCAAAGGTCCCATTCTGAATCAACACAATGAAGGACTAAGAAAATCAGGAACAAAACCAAAACAGAAGTAAGAAATTCCTCAGATATACCTGAAGTGGATAATAGCATTACAAAAGAGATTTAATCAGCGCTAACTAATGAACTAAATGACCTATGCTTATCTCACTCACTATCTACTGTCTTTTGTAAATCAGGAGGTCTTTCTAGTGGTGGAATACTCACACGTGTAATTGATGGCTTTTCTAATGGATAGTTTATTTTTTAAAGATAGCATTTAGGATTTAGTCCAGCAACTTGCCAGCATATCAGTGTATGTAATTCACTTAGAGAATGTCCTGCTGAACACTAGCTGCATGCTCCAAATTCATTCAATCGATATATTTTACCTTTGTCAGTGGTGCTTAGATCTTCTGGAAGCATCACATGAGCATAATTAGATTTTACTGGAAACAGTACTGCAGTAATACAATTTAAAACCTAGAAATTCAATTTACATAATGATTAAACCTATAAGTAAAAACCTACAAATCCCAAAGGTTAATGTTGTGGAGATATTATCTATTAACCTACCTGTATGTCCATCACTTTGGGACACAAGAACATCTCAGTTGGACTTCTCTCAAAGATAATATCTATATAAATTCTTAGTATGACTTTTTCGTGATAGTATACTATATGGTCCAAAGTGTGTGGACACCTAATCATCTCACCTACATGAGCTTGTTGGACATCACATTCCAAAACCATTGTCATTAATATTAAGTTTGCCACCACTTTGTGTCTTCTGGAAAGGTTTTCCAGTAGATTTCAGAGTGTGTCTGTTTGAGATTTGTGCCCATTCAGCCAAAAGAACATTTGTGTGGTCAGGTACAAGAAAACCTGGCTCATAATCAGTGTTGCAATTCATCCCAAAGATGTCAGAAAGGTTGAGGTCAGGGATCTGTGCAGCCACTCTAGTTTCTCCACAGCAAGCACCAAACTTGTCAAACCATGTCTTTATTGTCCTAGCTTCGTGCACAGGGTCACCAGTAATACAGGAACAGGAAATGGCCTTCTGCAAACTGCTGCCAAAAAGTTGGATGTGCACAATTGTCTGAAGTATCTCTGTATACTGTAGCATCAACAGTACCCTTCTCTGAAACTAAGGGCCCCTAACCCAAACCAAAAACAGCCCCAGAGCATTATCTCTCCTCCACCAAACTTTATGAAACAGCTGAAGGGCCTAAACAATAGTAATTCTATGCCAGACCAGGGGGCGGCGAAGTGTGCTGTCTCATTCAGTCTCTTGCAGACCATTCCCGGGAAATCTCACTTGATTCCGGCACCACTGACGACATGATTTCGGGTTTACGGTGCCTAACGATGATATCACTTCCAGGTCTGGCATCAACACTGACGTCACTTCCGGTTCTGGCGCCAGTGATGTCACTTCCCCTACTCTTGCTTAAAATGGCCATTTTGTCTCAAAGCCAGTCAGTTCTGTTTTGGACTCTGCTCTATGCACATCGTGCTTATTTCAAATCAACTTTTGCGGGCAGGAAAACAATATATGGGTGGCTGCCCCAAATCATTATGATGTCTGTGACTCATTCTTATGACAACAGTCAATTCATTAAGTCTATCAGAATGAAAAAGATGAGCAGACCTAGGAAGACTTTTAGTAAGCAAGAATCAAAATGAAAAGAAAACTTGAAAAGAAATTAAACTGTTCAAGATGCTGCCTGTTGGCGCCAATGATTCTTTTTCATTAAGAAAACAAAGCACCAATGCTAACTGAGCTACATTTTGGCCTTTTAGATATAACCATTATGATGGCACACACAAACATGCTCAAACAAATGCTAGTGTCATAACCCCTAAAACATGATTTATTTCCTGTAATTTGTGGTAACCATTATTATTTTCTATAGAACCAAGGTTCAAAAGCATGCATTTTTTTAATATTCCACTTTTTGTGGTCTGAATGTATTATTTTTCACAACCTGTTTTTGACATTAATAATAATAATATTGTTATACATTTATATAACACGTGTACTGCTCAAAGTGCTTTACATAGTCAGTGGGGAGCCACTTCAACCACCACTAATGTGCAGCATCCACCTGGATGATGCGATGGCAGCTAAGGGACAGGGGATGATTAGGTGGGGCAGAACAACTAGGCCCTGGTGGGCTATTTGGCCTTAACATCAGGGTACACCCTACTCTTTAAGAAGGATGTCCAGGGATCTTTTGTGACCGCATAGTGTCCAGACCTCGATTTTATATCTCATCCGAAGGACGCTGCCATTTTTACAGTACAGTGTCCCCATCATTGCATTGGGGCATTGGAATCCTGACACATACCATAGAGTAAGCGCCCCCTGCTGGCCTCAACTTGCACCTCTTCCAGCAACAACCCAAGCATTTCCTAGATGTTCTCCTATCCAACACTGGCTGGGCCCAAACATGCTTAACTTCAGCTGGATGACTTGTTCTGAAGTGTGTGTGTGGTATGGCTGATAGCTATTTAGATAGATAGATAGATAGATAGATAGATAGATAGATAGATAGATAGATAGATAGATACTTTATTTAGGACCTTTTAAAATTTTAAGGTTTGAACCAACTAATGCTCATTTATTTCATAGTCAGTTTGACCCAAAGTCTATGCAAGCATTAACATCAAATGACAATTATGCAAAATAAAGATTTGTAGAGGGCCAGCATTGTGAATTAATCAATCTTAGCCTTAATCAGCTTTGGCTGTCATTAGCACCATTGATGACAATGAATTATTCATTATACACTCTAACTTAGCTTGGCATTCTCCTATTAGTTAAAATGACTGTTGAATGTTTGGATAAAACACACATAAAGATAGCATTTAGTATGGATATCACTATAAATGCGTACGTTGCAGCACAATTTGTAAAGCACATCAATCAATACAGACATTAGAATGCCACTACAAGAAAAATGATCATATCCCAATTTGAATGCTCATAAATATTGTAATACTTATGTAAATTTTAACAGAAAGCACATCCAATAGTTGAGGATGCTCCTGCCTTTTAGTGTTTTCCATAGTTCAACATGCAGTGTTTTAATTAGATTACAAAACTGCAATTTAAATTCTTTACTTGCCGTTCAGTATAATGAAGTGAGCCAACATTAGACTTACCCAACATGTGTTTTCCTTTTTCATGATGATATTTCTATTATGGGATTATTTTTCAGGAGACTGTTTAATGTGTTGTTTGACATGAACTTTATGACAATGCAATTCCTTGTTCAGCCTTGTTTTATATGATAACCTTTCATAGTCAAAATGATTTCAAAACTTTACAATTTTAAATTAATAAAATGAATAATGCAGTGGTACACCCACTGCTTCAAACCAATAACCTGATTGCCATCTGTTTCACTTTATAATAAAGGGTCCAAATTTCAGAGACATATCATATTACAGAGGCTTCTGGTTTCATTATGCAGCTCGCCATCTTACTTGCAGTCATTTTTATTGGAACGCAGCATAAAATTAAGTGTTGCCATTAAAAATGTGCAAACACTTTAGAGCAGGGGTTGCCAAGTCCGGTCCTGGGGGACCACCGTGGGTGCAGGTTTTCATTCTAACCATTTTCTTAATGATTGCCCTGTTTGTACTGCTAATTAACTTCTGAATTAATTTTATTTGAATTGCCTTTGTAAGATATGTTCCCCTGAATTTCTTCATCATTCCTCTGAATTGCTTCATTTCTTTCCTTAAATGGCACCCAAACAGAAATGAAATGTGAAGTGAGTGAGCCAACAGAAGATCAACTAAGTCAGGGCCACAGACTCCAACCAATTTCACTTCAGCCAGCTGTCTTAATGAAGTGCCAGTTCCTGTCGTTAATTAAACCCGATCTTTAATTTTGTGGCTTTTTGGTGGTGCATTGGCAGACATTTCTGAAATTGTTGATTTTCTCTTTCTATGTAAGAGCACACTGTTAAAATATTTTGTGGACCTGAGGAGATCAACATTCCTAAGACCTTCATCTTTCTTTATTTTCAGATATTATATGATGGACACCAGTTGTTGTGGCTCATTTTGTATCTCATTATTGTTTGGCAGCTAATTAAGGAAAAAGAAACAATCAAGGGGTCTAAGTCTTCCAGAACAGGGGGGTATTTTTTGTACGTGGATTACTCGCTTAGCCGTATGTAATTGTTGATGATTTGGCCTGATTCTGGATCTGTTGGTTTTTCAAAACTCTTGCTGGAAGTGTTGTCATAACAACACATCCTAATCCTCAAACCTCCTCGGAGCAGGTTTGTTCTATGTAAACAAGGATTAGTTCACACACATAATCAGTGACGGTGCGTGGAATTCATCAAGTCATGGCTTCTCCGTTCATAAATGAGCGACCAATTGATATTGGTGTGCAAATTATACAAAGAGAATTTCATATAGAGAGGGTTTTGCGCGATCGGCAAGATCCTTTATTGCTCCCGGAGGAAATTCTTTTTGAAAGATAACGCTTTAGCCGAGGGGAATATTGTACCTCAAAGATTTATTAGCTCCTTATATTCGAAGTCAAACTCGGCAAAGTCGGGCTCTCACAACCACACAGACAGTATGCATTGCTTTGAGGTTTCTTGCAAGCGGCACTTTTTTTATATACTGAAGGCGATGCAGAACATCTATCGAAAAGTGCAGTTTGCCAGGCAATTCGTAAAGTCTGTTTGGCTCTGAAATGTTTCATTCAGGTTTTCATAGTGTTTCCTGGACACCTGCGTGTGAGGACCATAAAAGAGGCGTTTCATGCCATTGCAGGTAGGTAATACACAGGAAAAAACACCCACAGTTCCATAAAAAATCTCACAATCAGCCTAACATTCTCATTACCTAGGATTTCCAAATGTGATTGGGGCACTGGATTGTACGCAGATCCAAATAAAGGCCCCATCAGGTCCAAATTAAGGATACAGTCACGCATACACATCATGGGAAAGAGAAGAGAATTTTGTTACCAATTGTTTTTCTAGTATTTTTATCTGCAACTTCATTTTGGTTGTCTTCAGTTCATGAAGTTCCATGTTCTGCTGTATTTTCCTGATTTTTAGTTTCCTGTACGTGACTTTCTGCTGAAGATATCTCATGTATAGAGCCCTCACATTTTTCTGCAAATAAATACACAATTACAAATGCCTTTTTTCCTCTATATTGTATACACAGTATATCATTTTGAATCATTTCATATCAAATACAACAGATGGCTCAACCAACCTCATCATCTCCTTTTTTTGATGTGGATGTTCCAAAAGGTACATGTGTGCTGGCTACAGGTTCCTGCAACACAGTTATATCGCGATTAGCACATAGGACTGATCAGAGTGGAGTTTGTTCAAACATTTGGAACATTTACCTCTCCTCCTGATGAATAATCAGACACAGTGTCTTCATCAAATATTTGACATTCATCAATAGCTCGGTGGTCAGACACAGGTTCTAGGGATATGACATTCTCTGCAACTGACCCAACAAAAAAACAAAATAAAAAAGAGGGCTAAATGGGACATACCTATGGCATACATTGAGGACAAAATACATGCAATGACCATCCTTTACCTGAAATGAAGTTACCACTGCATCCTGCCACTGGTTCTGAGGAGGAGCTTCCCCCGGAATGCCCGCAGAAACCGGGCCATGGGCATTTTGCTGGAGAGCCAACTCTTCTGCAGTTGTTTTTTGCTTGTCTGCTTTCTTCTTATTAGCTTTCAAATTAATGGTTTTTCTATTATATATGATTCTTTATGTCAACAATTCTTTAAAAAGTTATATACCAATATTTACCAGTTTGAAATATATTCTTGTAATTCACTTTAACCTGTTCCCATGTTCTCCTTGTGCTCACGTTTTAAGCGACGTACGGACAATACCACCCAGGTCAATTAAAATTAGTTCAAAAGAAGCTAATTAGCAGCGAAATCTGGTCACTAATTAAGAAAAGGGTTAGAATGAAAACCTGCAGCCAAAGTGGTCCTCCAGGACTGGAGTTGGAAACCCCTGCTTTAGAGCCAGGATCTCCAACTCCAGTCCTGGAGAGCTATGGTGGCTGCAGATTTTCATTCTAACCCTTTTCTTAATTAGTGACCAGATTTTGCTGCTAATTAACTTTTTGCCTTAATTATATATGACATATTATTCAGGTTCCTTAATTATTTATTTTTTAATTAATTAGCAGCCAAACAATAATGAGACACAAAATGAGCCAAAACATGAACAAGAACCTGCATCCATCATACAATAACTGAAAATAAAGAAAGATGAAGGACTCAGTAATGTTGATCTGCTGAGGTCCACAAAACATTTTGACAGCTCTCTTAAAAAAAAAAATCAACAGTTTTGGAAATGTCAGAATTAGAGCAATGGAATTAAATAACAGGTTTAATTAGCAACGAGAATTGGCTTCAATTTAAGAAACTGAATGAACTGAAGTTGGTTGGAGTTTGAAGCCCCAACTTAGCTTGTCATCTGTTGGCTCACTTCACATCACATTTATGTTTAGGTGCCGTTTAAGGAAAAAAGAATCAATTCAGCGGTCAGAGTCTCAACAACAGTTCATTAAAATAAAGGGAAATAGTTAATTAGCAACAAAAAATGGTCAGTAATTAAGAAAAGAGTTAAGAGTGAAAACTTGCAGCCACAGTATCACTCCAAGACCAGAGTTGGAGACCCCTGCTTTAGAGTGTCTAGAAGCAACAATTAGTTAGTTGTTGTTATTTAGAAGATCATAACAAATGTTTGTTTTGTATTAATAAGACTTCCAGAGCACCAACTACATTTTAGAATAAGAACCACTTATGCTACATCTATTAGTGCCTTGCTGCCACATAACAGGGCATTGTTTGTGTTATGTAGCAATAAATTAGTAATACATGCCCTACAGCAAGTCATTGATTCTTGCCTTCTAAAATATTCTGAAAAAGTTTCTGTCTTTTTAATCAGATAGCATTTCACGGTACCTTAACGTTATCAATGTCACAGATTGCTTTGGGAAAACTAAAGCTTTGCAATGCCTGGTCAGTTCCCTTCTTACACTTGAACCTATAACCCTGTGGTGATTAGCTCAGTTTGGAAGCCATCAACCCAACAATTTAATCTTCTGAATAAGGCCTTGTTCATACGGGCGTTAAGTTTTTGGATAAACGAACTTGCTCTGAACGTCCTAGACGTTTATGTTGCATTTTGTGGTGGCGATCGATTGACTTCTACACCGGCGTTCGTTTGTCTCTGTCTAACGCCAGCCTGCAGCCCAAATTGTAGTTTGTGTGTTAACCTGTGGAGGCAGTGTCGGGAACTGAATATGAAAGCCCTTGTTTTATTTGAGGTGCCTCCTTTCAATATGGACCATTTTGCTATGTTAGATATTAATCTTCTTGTTTTAAAAATACTCGTAATACGGCGACGTAGGGAGAGAAAAATCGCCGCCGCTACTGGGTTCATCCTCTGACTGCACAACGTCGGGTTAAAGGAAGTTTTTTTGTGCTTTATGAAGAAATGCGAAAATTTCCGCGCAAGTTTTTTAATTACTGTCGGATGTCGGTTTCCACTTTTGATTGTCTGCTGCAGCTGGTGCAATGCCACATTGCACGCCGATCAACCAATATGCGACTTGGTGTTATCCCCGAAGAGAGACTACTTGTCACTTTGAGGTAAGGAAACAGTAGTCGAGTGTGCGCTTACACCGGCGTTATGCACTGAAATGCCCCCCGCTCCTCCGAAGCGTAAAATAAACGCGCAGAAAACGAACTAGAAGCGGTTTCCTTGCGTTCGTTGGGTTTTGAACGCCAAGAAAAAGCTGCATGCAACGTTTTTTTGATGCCATATAAACGCGCAGCCAGACAAACGCACGTCACCAAAGCCCGTGTGAACACTCTCATTGACTCCTACGTGTAGAAAACACTCGGCGCTTGATCCGCGCTCACCGGACGCTCGAACGCAAAAGAAACGCTCGATTTTAACGCCCCTGTGAACAAGGCCTTAAAGAAACCTTTCTGACATCTGGTAAACTGTAGTGACCGTAGTGGACTGCAGAGGTAGAGATGTTATTGCACCACACAATGCTCTCTTGCAATGCGTCCCAGTAACCCTTTCTATATGAGTATGGATCTGTGGTCACCATCAGATTATGAAATCAACAAACTACTTGTGCCATTGGGAACAGATTTTATGACTCTAAAGACAAAGTCAAAAACTCAATTTTAAAGCAGATGTTTGGTATAAGTGGTCAGCAGAGTTCTTTTAAACATTTTTTTTAACTTTGTTATGAATTGTTCAGGATTTCTTTAGTAGTTCTGGAGTAGAAGCCCCTTGAAATTGAACCAGAGCCTAATTTCAGTGCTAGCTGGCTCCTTGTCTTTTATTTATTATGCATGTCTCTTTCATGGTGAAAGATACCTACCATGAGGATCCTGCTGTTTAAGGTCCACATGCTGCGCACAGCCATTTCTACAATGATCAAATGCAACAAATCATGTCAGTCTTTAGTAACAAGTGGCCTGCAGCAAAATGAAATAAAGAACACCCTTATTGTTTCTCATTTAACTTTATATTGATGCACATAAGAGTTTCTGATCTGAAAATAAGGATGGTTGGCTGAGCTAAGCTAGGATTTCAAACCCCACCTGCCTATATAAGTCAACGATAGAAAATTGTATAATTACTTTTAAATATTTAAACTGCTTTAATGGTCTTTCATGCTGATATTACTTCTTTATCTGCCACATGATGGCAAATTAAAGGCTACTTTTATTAGATACAGGTCCTTATTTGACTTTTACAAAGAAAATTAAAGTGTGATTAGAAAAATGACCAGTGTATATCAGCAGCATGAAGTTCAGTAGGTTGTTAAATCAATGAGGGTGACTATAATTTATATCCATCGCCAGAAGGAGACAGATGTATCGTATAAATACAAAATAATATGCATCCGCCATAATGATGGAGTCCCCCTGAAGGGATTGCCTATTTCAGCTGGTTATTCTCCAGCCATCTATCAAACAAACAGTTCAGCCTTGAGTTCTTCTTTTTTCCCCAAAACCGTACTTCAATTTTAGTCCAGGCCAAAGGGCTTCCAGCATGGGGAGAGTGTCACAGGCCAGGATCTGAAAGAAAATGCTAACAGATCACGGTATAAAAGATAAAGGCTTTGTGGCCTGTATGGGGCATAACGAATTTGTTAAAATCAAATAACATTCCATACACATAACTTGAGTTTTACAAAAGGAAGAAAAAAAAAAACAAAAAGGTTCAAAACAAATAAACCCCCACCCCTGAGAAGGAGAGCTAGGCCAGCAGTCTAAAACTTTATGCTAGAAAAGACAAATGAATACATAAAATAATAAATATAAATGGAGTAAAAGAGGGGAGAGAACCTGCTTCCTCAATTTAAATACTTATTCTAAAATGTTATTGATTAGATCCTGCCAGGTTTTGAAAAAGTTTTGCACAAATCCTCTAAGTGCGAATTTGATTTTTTCCAGTTTCAAATAGTATATAACATCAGTTACCCACTGACTTAAAAGAGGTGGCTTAGGATTCTTCCAGTTTAGCAAGATAAGTCTGTGTGCCAGTAGTGTAATAAAGGCAATTACAGTTTGTTTGTCCTTCTCCACTTTAAGCCCATTTGGAAGTACACCAGACACAGATATTAATGGGTTAGGAGGGATTGTGACACCAAGGCTGTCTGAAAGGCACTTAAAAATGTTGGTCCAGAATGATGTTGGTGCAGGCCCAAAACATGTGACCCACTGAGGCCAGAGCTTGACTGCAGCGTTCGCAGGTTGGATCTTGCCCAGGAAAAATATTGGACAATTTTAAACAAGAGAGATGCGCTCAGTAGATGATTTTAAGTTGAATAATTCTATGCTTTGCGCATATGGAGCTCGAGTGAATTCTGTGTATTGCTACTTTCCACTCCTTTTCTGAAATATTGTGTAAGAAATCATTTTCCCACTGTTCTCTTTGATCTTTGAAAGCGAGGGACTGTAAAATAGTTTTATATATTACAGAAATGCTCTCTGAGTCCTCGAGACTGAGCAATATTTTTTCTGGCATAAAGGTAGGTGAGAGGGGAGGAAAATTGGGCAGGTTCTGTTTAACAAAGTATTGAATTTGAAGGTAGTGAAAGAAATGTGTTTCTGGTAAGTTATTGTTTTCCAGGCATTAAAAACTATACATTTGAGAGGGTGAGAAAAGCTCCTCTATCTTTAAATACTTTCTACATTGGTTCCATATTCTGAATGCGTGAAGCACAATTGGCTTGTTAGTATATTGTCAATAACTTATTGGGGTACAAAGCAAGGAATATAAAGACGTCAGTCAGTCATTTTCCATCCCTCTATATATTAACACAGGGTCACTGGGTTCTGCTGGAGTCAATCCCAGCCAGCATAGGGCGGAAGGCAGAAACAAACCCCCTGGCAGGGCACCAGCTCACCACAGGGCACACACACACACACACACACACCAAGAACACACTAGGGACAATTTAGGATCGCCAATGCACCCAACTGTGACGATGTAGGTTTGTTGCATGCTCCCATCTTCTGTCTGGGAGCCCTTGAACATGTCACTGTCGGTAATGTTACCGATGAGCTTAGCAGTGTGGCAACAACATAGCAAGGGGATGGTGCAAAAGTGTACAGTGCTTTTATTAAAAACAATCAACAAAAACAATGTTCAAATAAATAGGTACAGTGCTTCAAAAATAGTCATTAAATAAATAATCCATAAAACAAAAGTGAAGAGGAGGTTAAAAACAAATAGAAAAATCTTCTAAAAACAATGAGGTTACAATAACACAATGCAGAAGAAGTCTTTTAAAACACAATCCAAAGCCCGGTACAGTTGAACCTCAGTTCATGAACGTCTCGGTACACGTACAACTCGGTTTACGACCAAAAAGTTCGCCAAACTTTTGCCTCGGTTCACGACCACACACTCGGTATACGAACAAGCCAGTTTCCCTTTCGGTTTGTGCACGCCGATGATTTCCACACGTGTTGCATTGTTCTCAGTCAGACGTGTGTGCTTGCACGTGCGTGCATACTTTCGATGTGAACTCTTTGTGCTCTATTCCATTTCCCTTCTGGTTCGTACGCGCCGATTACTGTATTTAGGCACGTGTTGAGCCACTCCCTGTTCATTGTTCTCAGTCAGACGCGCGTGCTTTACCTGTGATCTCTGTGCTGTACAGTATTTCGTATGCTTTTGCAGTAAACCATGGCTTCTAAGCAACTGAAGAGTGCTGAGAAGAAGATTTGAAGAAAATTGAAATCGAAGTAAAGAAAGAAATTATTAAAAGGTTTGAGCATGGCGTTCATGTTACTGATCTTGCCGCCAAGTACAAGAAGTCAAAATCTACGATTTCGACAATTCTAAAGCAGAAAGAATCTATTAAAGCAGCTGATGTTGCAAAAGAAGCTACAGCGTTAACCAGGCAGAGGCCTCAAGTGCTGGAAGAGGTGGAAAAACTGTTGTTAGTGTGGCTGAACGAGAAGCAACTTGCAGGGGATAGCGTAAGTGAGGCAATGTTTTGCGAGAAAACCAGGAAGATTCATGGCGATTTGCTGCAAAACTATCCTTCTACGAGTGCCGAAAGTGAGGAATTTAAAGCCAGTAGAAAAATTTTGCAAAAGAAGTGAAAACTTCACACTGTGGTAAGGCATGGAGAGTCTGCTAGTTCTGACACTGAAGCTGCGAAAGAATTCGTGAAAAACTGATCACACTGATCCACCAGCTAAACAGCTAAAAACACCAGAAACCCAAGAATCACAACAGAGAAAACACCTGAAGGAAAACATCCCTCCATCGTGGAGCCGGACTCTCCTTGAAAACTGTAACCTCCTCTCCACCCAGTTCCTCCTCACTTCATGCCAGAACTTGACTCATGCAAGGTTAGTTTTCTTGGTGGTTTATGGTTTTTGTATTACGGATTTTTTGAAAGTTAATATTTCAGATTGTAGCGTGAATTGTTGCAATGTTACTTTTCTCTTTTTTCAAATGTTCGTTTTTTTCCCTGTGCTTAAAACTCATTAAAAAAAGTGTTTACAGGGAGTGGTTCGTAGCGTGATTTGTTGCAATGTTACTTTTCTTGGTGGTTTATTAAATTACAGATTTTTCAAATGTTCCTTTTTTCCCCGTGCTTAAAACTCATTAAAAGAAAGTGTTTACAGCAATCGGGTCATAAGGCTATAGCGCAAACTCTTGCAATGTTAGTTTTCTCTGTTGTTCAAGGTTTTCTCGGTGTTATTCAATGTTTTTACATTTAGTTTACTATTAGATGTGCGTTCTATCATATAATTAACTATATTTGTGCTTAAAAATCCTTTTAAAAAATATATATTTACATATAGTTCGTACGTTCTGGAACAGATTAATTGTTTTTACATACAATCATATGGGGGAAATTGCTTCGGTTCACGACCAACTCGGTTTACGACCAGAGTTTTGGAACGAGGTTCCACTGTATCTTTTACTTGGCGTCTCTCCTGTTTCTCCCGTTTGGGCCCCGCAACAAGAGTCGCCCTCTCAGCAGCTGACCTTTTCTCCGCTCGACTGATCTGGAGGCCTCCCGATCCCTGGCTTCGGTCACGCACTCATCTCAGACCGAGACTTGGTTTCCTTGACGACCAGAACGCTTACATCAAAGACTTCACCAACCAAGCCTCCCAACTCCCACTGCCTTCACAGCCTTAAACGGCCTGTCGTCCTTCAACTGGTCACTCCAGCTCCTTAATAGCTCAGCTGGAGCAACCACTTCCTTCAGCCCCACCGAGTGCTGGCCAAACATTCCCCTCATGGGCTCACCTCCCAGCTGCCTACTGGCGAGCCTGCACTCGCTTGCTCGCTCATTCACACTGGCTCTCTCGCCCCACTGCTTCCTGCTCTCCAGCAACTCCATTTCCTTCTCTCTCTGTTTCCTTTTTTTCCCCGCTTTAGCTGACTCACGCTTCTGTTTATCAAGAGGGCATGGCAGCTGTGGTAAATCAGCAGCCCCAGGAACAATCACAGATGCGGACAGTTTCCCACCTGTGCACTTAGGTGAGAAACACCCACATTGCGAATCATCCCAGGACCTGCTTCAGCCACACTACCATGCCCCCTTGCTAAACCGCGAGTGCGGTGATTATTTATTTAAAAGTTGCCCTTTTTACATGAGCTGTAGACCCACTACACCACACCATTCTGCATGTCTTTGGACTTTGCACCCGGACGAAACCCATGCAGACGCAGAAAGAACATGCAAACTCCACGCAGGGGAGGACCCAGGAAGCGAACTCCAGGTGTCCTAACTGTGAGGCAGCAGCGCTACCATTGCGCCACCATGCCGCCCATATATAAAGAAGTACTGCATGATTTAATCTCTATTGCGGACCAAGCCTGTGTATGTTCATCTATTTCTGTCCATGTCCAGGTTTTTATAGTTTGTATGTTTGCTGCCAAGTAATAAAATTGAAAGTTAGGTAGAGCAATGCCGACTTCCGCCTTAGGTCTTTGTAGGGTCGCCCTTTTGATATGTGGATATTTTGAATTCCAAACAAATTAGGTTATTTTTGAGTCTAATTTCTTAAAAACGATCGAATAATGTATATTGGAATGTTTTGGAAAAATAAGAGAAGCTTAGGAAGGATATTCATCTTAACAATGTTAATTCTTCCAGCTAAAATGAGATGAAGGGTTGACCATCTATGCAAGTCTTGCTTAACTTTTCCCATACAGATGACATTTTGTTGATAAAGAGCTTTATATTTACTTGTGATGTTTACTTGAGAATTCACTGGGAAGAGCACACTTTTATTCAAATTGATTCTGAGACCAGAAATGTTTTGAAATTCTGTAAGTGGTGTTAAGACTGCAGGCACAGTATTTTGTTGGTCTGATATATACAGTACCATATCATCTGCATATAGAGAAACTTTCTGTTCCAGTCCTTCTCTGATAATCTTCTTTATCTCAATAGCATTTTTACAGTGAATTGCGAGTGGTTCAATGGCTATTGCAAAAAGCAGTGGTGACAAGGGTCATCCTTGTCTGGTACCACACTGTCGTTTTAAAGTAGTCTAAATTGATGTTTTTAATACAAATTGAAGCTTCTGGAGTGGTTTATAGTAATTTGATTCATGCACAAATATTCGGGCCAAACCCAAATTTCTCCAATGTAGTGAAAAGGTAGTTCCATTCAACCATGTCAAATACTTTTTCTGCATCCAATGATAAGAATATTTCCAGGTTGTTTGACTTTGTTGGAGAATATATTACATTAAACAGGCATTGAAGATTGGAATCTAAGTGTCTGCCTTTAATAAATCCAGTTTGGTCTTGTGATATTACTGAAGGTAGAACTTTCTCCATCCTTCTAGCTAGGACTTTGGAGAATATCTTAACATCGTTATTCAGAAGTGAGATTGGTCTGTACGATGCACATTTTAATGAGTTAATAAGTTCTTATTTTATTTAGGAAAGACAGCAATTAATGCTTGGTGAAAAGTTTGAAATAGAATTTTATTTTGTTTAGCTTCTGTAAATGTTGCTAATAGAAGGGGAGCTAGCTGAGTTGAGAATTTTGTATAAAATTCAGGAGAATAGCCATCAGGGCCTGCTGCTTTCCCACTCTGCAGTGATTTTATAGCATCTAGTAATTGTGATAGTGCCAGAGTTTTATCCAATTTCTCTGCCCTAAGAGTATCTATTTGTGGTATCTGTAATACCTTTTTCTTCTACACTTCTCCCATGTGAGCTTTGCCCAACTCCACTCTCAACTCTGGCTTTTTGGTCAAAGTAAAAAGTACCTTTCTGAACCCAACCCAAGATTACTTCAGGTACCAACACCTTTGTTTTTAAGAAGCACTTCTGGGTCAAACAGAACCACCCTTGAACAGGGGATTCACCTCCAGAATACTACCCCTGGCACCACCACAGAGCCAAACGGGGTAGCCCTATAAAACCACAATTTCCATGCTGCCTAGCAGGTGTCCAGACTGGTGCTTGCCAAGATAGACACTGCCACCCAGTGTATGGACAAATTACATGAGCATGGGAGGCGATCACCCACCGTCACTCGTTTCTTTTAAGTTAAGGCCTTTCCGTTCCTTGCTGCCAGGATGCCAGTCCCAGCATACCCTCTGAGTCAGTGGCCCTCCATGCCAGCTTCCTGGCTTAATCATGGAATGCTTTACCTCTATTTGTCACCATTGATTATATTGGCCTCTGGTCTAGGTAAGAGAATAGTGTTCATGCAGGTCGGGATTCCTGTCCATCCATGACTGCTTTTATTTCATACCCCACAGAATGTCTTATGTCCATCCCATTTGACAGTAGATCAGTTGTTTTTTTTTCTATGAAATATTGGAATTTAGTTTCCAGTAAAAGATTATATAGTCCTGGCACATAGTTACACCAGTGGTCACTCATGTACGCTGCCTTATTTTGTTCTTTGGATTTCACGACCCCCTAAATAGTTTATTATTATTAAATGGCTAAAGTTCAATTAGTCGCCTCATTCAGGTCCACAAATTATGCAGATCCTTATTACCGAAATAGTGAGGATGACTCCTAATCGATATTTATCTCTATGACAGCACATATTTTTTCCAATTACTTATTTAAATTCTAATTTTCTGTTCCAAAAACTCATTAATCTTGTATTCATTTTTAAAGAATAATGACTCCAGGACTTCCAGCATATGATGATCTCTACAGACACAACCACTGTGGTATTCCTGAATTATTTTCACACTACTCGCTTATGATTGCTAATTTTCTGTGGTCCATCCTTAAGTTTGCATTGACCGTCTACAATAAAAACCATTTCTAATCCATGGACCACCTTTGGGTGATACACTTAATACTATTGTGTCACTCTCATCCATAAAGACCCAATATGCTCATCCTAGAACATTCTTGTCTCCACAATGCAAACAAAGCTGCTAAATCTTACATACATTAAGTTAAGCAGCATTGTATGCACATACAGCGTGATGCAGAAGGGATGGGCAGATGTGTTTAATGTAGTAGTCTTTTGGTGGAAGCCAAGGTTTGATGCAGTATGCTCAGATGGTAGGAGATGTAAACCTTAGGTGATGCACTGAAAGAATATTTACTGCCTCAAGTGCATTTTTTTCATGTTTTCTGACATAATTATCTATCCACATTCATAAATCAATGTATACATATTAATTTCCTTGAACTTTACTCTTGGTTGCAAAAAAAAAAATAAGCTGTAGGAAGAGAATGGGCATCCCTGCCAGGGAGGAGCATGGGTTATTCCCTGGGCAGGAGGCCTGAGAGGAACGATGGAAGGATTGGCTGGCTTGGCAGAAGGATAACTCTGTACCCAGCCAGTATAAAATAAAGGATGGACCAGCAGAAGCCAGAACTTGGGAGTTGTTCCATCCCCCTTGCACTAGTTGGTAGTGGTCCTCATATGAGAACCCAGTCATGACACCTGCAGAGATGCTAGGGAAATGAAGTCCGGAAGTGCTTCCTAGAGAAGACAGAATGGATCCGGAAGCATTCCCAGGTCCAGCATAAAAGGAAGCCAGCTGCCACACATGGATGAGTCAGTCAGTCAGAGGTAGAGGGCAAAATTGAGCACAGGTGGAGAAGGAGGAAAAATTGTTGGTTTATTGTGCTTTATTGTATTATTGTGGCTTATTATTGAAGAAGTGATTGTGGAACGTGCTTTGGTAGAATAAAAATCCTTTATTTTATTTGTATGGTGTGTGCTGTATTACTGTATGTGTGGTTTGGTGCTCTCTGGCACCCTCTTGTGGTCACAAAGCCTAAAGTCAATCTGTGAAAGAATGGTAACATTAGATATGTTGAATTGTAGTGGGTAAAATAGCTAGGAAATTTGGAAAGAGCTGTATTAGGTCTGCATGCTCTCTCATGTAATTTTGTAATTTCTGAGGATTTTGGAAAAAAATCCATAATTATGGAAAATTTGTTAACTTTTGCTATAAATATTTTAAAAATCTGGCACAGCATGGTGTTTATACAAAACACTCCACCAGTGGGGTATTTCCCGTATTTCGCTTAAATCACCTGAGATCAGATGCCTCATCTTGGATGAGTTAATGCCGGGATAAGTCGGTTTTTCACACGCAGCGATGTAATAGATTAGTCTAGCTGGATCTAATCATCCGAGATGAATGCGCGAGCCTGCGCTGATTGAAAAGCCCATATATATTGAGTCTAGTAAACATGATCAGCAAGTCTTTGATAGGCTGTAACAAAATTACGAAAGAACGGGCGCATTTTTTTTCTTTTCTTCACACAAGCGGAGCATTACCTTTTATTCGAAGAATATGAAGAATTTCAAGATTTAATATGCACAAGGGGAAACACTGCAAATCAGCCCAAACCAGAAAAGACAGCTGGCAAAATGTGGTTGACAAATTAAACACGTAAGTAGTGTGCATTGTACTTACTGACTGCAGCATTTCATTTCCTATGTGTCAGATAAATTAGTATTTAATGTCATAATTCCAGATCAAACGTGAGTACAAGGAGAACATGAGAAGAGGTTAAAGTGAAGTACAAGAATATACTTCAAACTGGTATATATTGGTATATAACTATTTAAAGAATTGTTGACATAAAGAATCATATATAATATAAAAAAAACTTTAATTTTAAAGCTAATAAGAAGGCAGACAAGTAAAAAACAGGTGGAGGACCACGCGGTCACGCGCAGAAGAGTTGTCTCTCCAGCAAAATGCCCATCGCCCTGTTTCTGAGGGTATTCCAGGGGGAAGCTCCTCCTCAGAGTCAGTGGCAGGATGCAGTGGTCACCTCATTTCAGGTAAAGGATGGTCATTGCATTTATTTGTCCTCAATGTGTGCCATAGGTATGTTCCATATAGCCCTCTTTTTTTGTTAGGTCAGTTGCAGGGAATGTCATATCCCTAGAATCTGTGTTTTACCAACGAGATATTGACGAATGTTAAATATTTGATGAAGACACTGTGTCTGACTATTCATCAGGAGGAGAGGTAAATGTTCCAAATGTTTGAACAAACTCCACTCTGATCAGTCCCATGTGCCCCAATCACATTTGGAAATCCAGGGTAATGAGAATGTTAGGCTGATTGTGAGATTCTTTATGGAACTGTAGGTGTTTTTGTCTGTGTATTACCTACCTGCAATGGCATGAAACGCCTCTTTTATTGTCTGCACACGCAGGTGTCCAGGAAACAGTAAGAAAACCCGAAGGAAATATTTCAGAGCCAAACGGACTTTACGAATTGCTGGCAAACTGCACTTATAAATAGATTATAGATAGATTTTCCGCATTGCCTACAATATATCAAAAAAGTGCCGCTTGCAAAAGACCTCAAAGCAATGCATACTGTCTGTGTGGTTGTGAGAGCCCAACTTCACCTAATTTGACTCGAATATAAGGTGCTATTAAATCTTTGAGGTACAATATCCAAACCCCCACGCCTAAAGTGGTATCTTTCGAAAAGAATTTCCTCCGGGAGCAATAAAGGATCTTGCCGATCATGCAAAACCCGCTCTATATGAAATTCTCTTCTTATAATTTGCGCACCGATATTAATTGATCGCTTATTCATGAACGGCAAAGCCATGACTGAATGAATTCCATGTACGGAAACTGATTAAGTGTGTGAGCTAATCCTTGTTTACATAGAACAAACCTGCTCCGAGCAGGTTTAAGGATTTGGATCTGCTGCTATGACAACACATCCAGCAAGAGTTCTGAAAAACCGACAGATCCAGGATCATGCCAGATTGTCAACAATTACATCTGGCTAAACGAGTAATCCAAGTATGAAAAATACCCCCCATGTCAGGCTCGGAGAGCTAAATGATAAGTCCTTCAATCTGTGCTTGGGTCAGTGTATTGTGAAGAGTGTGATTAATTGAATCTTGGATCATCAGTTACACACAAGGCTGCATGTGTTTTCCTTCAGGAGATCTGGATTATGGTTATTTAATTATTTTCCATTGTTGTATTCCTGCAACAACCAAACGTTGTAGTTCAATGTCTACCGAGAAGAAATACACTCACTTGGAAACTGACGCAGAAATATTTAATAAATGTGCTAACCACTTCAATTCAATTGAATTAAATTTTATTGTCTCAGCAGGGGAATTTGGTTTGTCAGCTGGTTTTACAGAGAGACCATAACATTACATTCAAAACACATCACATTAAGCACAGCTATAAACTTAGTACAAATAAATAAAATATAGCAATGAGTATAATACTTAAGTGGAAAAATTGGATCAAATATATTAGACATAAAATGTAACCAACATTTAACTTGAATGATGACTGATGCAAAAGCAACTGCTTATGTTGTGATTTAAGCCTCTAGATTTTCATTAAAATTTAAATTATATAGAAGACTAGCAAAATACCCGCGCTTCGCAGCGGAGAAGTAGTGTGTTAAAGAAGCAATGAAAAAGAAAAGGAAACATTTTGAAAATAACGTAACATGATTGTCAATGTTATTGTTTTGTCACTGTTGTGAGTGATGAGTGTTGTTGTCATATATATATATAAATATAAATATAAATATATATATATATTTACACACACACACAAACATATATATATACATATCTATACATATATACATACATATACATACACACATACATACACACACATATATACACACAAATACATATATATATATACATACACACACACATATATAAACATATATATACATATACATACATATCTACATATATACACACACAGCTATTTCAGATCAGTGCAATACGCTGTTTGTTAAAACGGATGACACCGCTCTTACGTGCAAGTCTGCGTGGATATTATGAACTATCGTATTTGTTCAAGTTCTATTTAAATTTTAAATAGAAGGAATTTTTATTTAGTCGACAGAAATATCTTTGGTAGGAATGGTAAAAACAGACAGGAATATTATTCCTGAATAAATCAACTCAAACCTTAAACAACTTATAATATTTTGCTCTCCATAAAAATATATCCTGTCTAAATTATACAAGTTAGAAATAAAGTAAACATTAAAAGAACAAACATTCAAATTTCTTTACTCTTATGTAATTTTATATTTTATAAAAATAAACTTAGATTTTAAATATCCCAAAAGATTTTGCTCTCCATAAAAATATATCCTGTCAAAATTATACAAATTCAAATATGAACATGCTGCATAACAAAACCTAGAAATATAAATAAAATGTGTTCCTTTCAGCAATAACAAATCAAATCATTCAGTTGTCTTTGCTCATATGTCATTTTAGAGCTGGACGCCTGGCATCTTTTTTGGCCACAGGTTCGTTTCTGTTTGGTGTGAGGTTCTGTGTTGTGGAGATTCTCAGGATGGATTGCAGGTGCTCATCAGTGAGGCGACTCCTGTGTGCTGTTTTGTTAGTCTTTATCACTGAGAAGAGCTTCTCACACAGATATGTGCTACCAAACATGCACAAGGTTCGAGCCGCATGTAGACGGACTTTTTGTTCTTCAAAGTCACCAAAGCGCCGTGCAAACTCAGTGCGCTCAGTTTATCAGCAAAGTGCGATTTGGGAACACCGTAGTGACGACTTGGTTTAACATTACTTGGTAATAGGGAAAGTGGGGCAAGTGGTTGTGTCTCCCATAAAAGCAGCTCAATTGAAATCACTTTGTGATTGTGCACGGTAAAACGTCCGCTGAAGTGTCAGATTCTTATTTAATTCTTCTGCTTTCTGTATCTTCTGCATTGCATTCAGGTCTTTCAGGTTACCCTGATGTTTTGTTTTATAGTGCCGTCTTAGATTAAATTCTGTAATTACAGCCACATTAGCTCCACAAATGAGACACACGGGTTCAGTAAACATATACTCAGCCTCCCATCGGTTTTAAAGGCTCTATTTTCAGAATCAACTTTTCTCTTCAGCATCGTGTGAGCTAGCTTCGCAATAACTTGCAGCATCTTAAGGTAGACTTGATTAACGCGTAAGTGTTGGCAAGGCAGCTGAAGCGCTGCATTATGGGATCTGTAGTTTATTGTGTTACCAGCGCTTCATATACCGGGCTTTAATAACAATAATACAGTATATAAAATGATCTGCGGGCGGATATAATTACGCGGGCGGATGTGGCCCGCCCTTGAGTTTGACACATATGGACTAAATAGAACTTGAAAAGATATATTTTTCAAATGTGATCGCGCAATTCAGATAGAGTTGACGCGACTACAGCCTGCATGCCTCAATAAGTCATCCTCCCTTGCCCTTACTTTTTACCGTTCATCTAATGAATACACTGAGTATGGCTTTACCAAAACAATCATTGATGGCGAATAAAGTATCCATTATTCGAGTATGTAGATCGGGTTATATATATATACATATATATATACCCGCGTATCGCAGCGAAGAAGTAGTGTGTTAAAAAGCTAGAAAAGAAAAGGGAACATTTTAAAAATAACGTAACATGACTGTCAATATACAGTATTTGTTTTGTGAGTGTTACTGAGTGTTGCTGTCATCAAGGATTTGATTATCATTATTTCTTTCAATCAGGTTCGTATTTGTAGGATGTGTTGTGTTCAAGTTACATTCCGTGTTTGTCAATCGTTGTAAAGATGACAGGTTTCATTCATCGATTCGTTTCTTACTGCATCAATAAACAGCTCGTCTTCTTCTTTATCTGAGACCTGACACACTGCATGCACGGGTTTTTACACTGTCTTCCTTTAGCGGGACATTGACTTTTTCCAACGTGTGCTTTGTTTCCGCAGTAGTTGGATTTATGAATATGCTTGTATGTATGAGACGCTTCATATTTTTTGCTGCCTTTTCAATTGTGTAATTCGGTTTTGTTCAGCGCTCTTTGGAACTGTTGCTTTTATCTGTGCACTCGTCAGTTCACGTGAGCCACTCGGTGTACATGCATCGAAGGTTCCCAGCTGTGCTGGTGCCATCTCGTGCTATGTCCATGGCTGTATTTAATGTTACCTTAGTCCTGGCACTTAAAACTTTCTCTCGCAGTTTCGCTGAGTTTGTGTCAAACACCACCCTGACCATCTCATCTTCCTCTCCATAAGCACAGTCCTTCACCCGTGAATATTTACCCGTGGCAGTTTGCTATTGGATTGCCGCTGACGGACGGCCTTATATGGGCAGGCACTAAATTACAAGCGCCAGCGCAGCCTGTCTATGAACTTAATTTAAAGTGTAGGTTTACATCGTGCTTTGTTTCAGTAGCAGAACTCATGAATATGGTTGTATATGTCACTCGCTCGCTTCTTATTGTTTCGCTGCCTTCTCAATTATATAATGCATGTTTTCTTCAGCGCTTTTTGAGGTCTTTCTGGTTTTCTATGTACTGCGTGATTACGTGGGAGGCGTGATGATGTCACACGAAACTCCGCCCCCACGGCGTTGAAGCTCATCTCCATTACAGTAAATGGAGAAAAACTGCTTCCAGTTATGACCATTACGCGTAGAATTTCGATATAAAACCTGCCCGACTTTTGTAAGGAAGCTGTAAGGAATGAACCTGCCAAATTTCAGCCTTCCACCCACACGGGAAGTTGGAGAATTAGTGATGAGTCAGTGAGTGAGTGAGTGAGTGAGTGAGTGAGTGAGTGAGTGAGTGAGGGCTTTGCCTTTTATTAGTATAGATTAATAACATTTGGGAAGAAAAACATTTGATCTGGCAGCTTTTTATCCTTGGAATCTTGAAGCTGTGACCTCATGGCAATACCTGAAATTCAGAATGTCGAGGGTGAGGCCTTTCTGACAAAATACGCTCAGCTTTCCACAATACTTGCTTGGTTTAACAGCTCTTTGAGATTTTGCTGTAGATACTTTATACTTTTTTGCTCCTTTATACAATTTGATTTATTCTGTTATGTTGCTGACATTAAGATTTCCAAACCAGGCCAGCAGAACATATATAATGGCAGACTCAATACAAAATCTCTAAAAGAGCCACATAATGTTAGGACCAATGTCACTTCAAAAGGTGGGCGTGGCCACCACACAAAAAATGCTGGCCATTACTTTGCACCTTTTAAAACAGATGGCGACAAAACTTTTAAGGCATTGCCCGGCATATTACTGGTTACATTTGCATACATTTATTTTGCTCTGCGCCCTCCTTCCTCTACTCATTTCAGGATGCAGTTGAGTTCTGTCCAGCCAATGCAGGTACCAGAGTCAAACTGACAAAGGATTCACACTCCAATATCTGATGAATGGGATTTACTCTGATGTTTAATATGTATTATTAATGGCTAAATCACATTGGACCATCTTAATTTTACAGTTTTGTGACAAGACATATTTCTTTGTTAATTTAAAGTTGGGTTTTGCCAAGTGTGCCAGTCAATTTGACGTGTGCTCCATGTTGGGCTGGGCCACATTCAACTTTAATTCTTTGAATTTTTCATGATACAAAATCTTGAAAATACAGGTGGCTCAAAATGATGCAACTGTGAGGTTAGTTGTGCTAAAGTGATTTTGTTTGAATGGTGATTCTCTTTTGGCTCTAACTACATTGAATGCCCAAGACCACCAAGCTGTGATTTGCTTTGGCAATTCAGGTATGTGCATTCCTAGGAGGGGTTTCTGCCTGTGTCTCTAGAAGGGGGTGCCACCGAGTTGCTGCCTGTGACCCCAGGAGGAAGCGAGGTATTTCCTGTGTGTATTGAGCTAGTGCCTGCTCTGTCAACAGAGGGCTGTGAGGCGAGTATTCTCTTCAAAAACTCACCTCTTAAGTTTATGTTTTCCCAGCATTTTATCCTCCATACAAGGCGATGATTCTGATGCTGCTGCAGCAACCACTTTTCTGCAACTGGAAGGTGGGCTGCTTTCTTGTACCCAGCAGGAGATTATTTAGTTACCTCATTTGCCTTGCCAGGCCAAAGGGGTCAACTATTTTCTATTATTGACTTTTGAGAATGAGTTGAAGCCACCCTTTGAGTAGGGAGCTATGTCATGTGTAAGCCAGGGGTTCTCCAGGTTGTGTTTAAATTCCTTTTATTTAATGTGATTTTCATTTATTTTTATTTTTTAAGTATTATTTCTCTTTATTCTTTAAATAATTATGTATTTTTGTCATGTTTGCTAATTGTTTGGTTTCTATGTGTGGATCAATTTTCTGTCTTACCCCTTGTGTTTTGTGGATAGTTTTGTGGGCCACTTGTAAATCCCCACAGAGGGACTGCTCCCAGCCTTATAAGGAATGATGGGAATTGGAGTCCCTCTGTGGTACATTTGTATGTGCTTATTGGTTAGTGAGTGTCTTCTTTTTGGTCCTGCTAATTCTTTTGATTTTTTGGGTTTGGATATTTTACTGTTCTGTTTTGGATTATGATTTCTTCATCTCATATTGGGATTTTGTTTGCTTTGGAGTGCATTAGCCTTTTCATGTCAACTCCTTTTGGTTCGTGTTCTCCATGGAGCTTTAATTTGTTATTTATAAGGATTCTTCATTTGCACTTTTCATCTGTTAACCAAGGATTTGCAGTGCATTTCTGTAAATGGGCATTTCTGATATATTGGGACATTCAAGAAATATATTTTTTAAACTTTAATTTGGAATCACATTTTGCCTGGGTGTAGGCAGGGCCGGCATCACCTTTAAGGTGCATTAGGGCGCAGATCATAAGGTGGGGGGGGGATACCCAGGTGTATGGGTTAGCTACCAATCAGCTGGTTGGCACACTAATACACTTGGCCTAGATCTCAAAATAACAGCACTGGCACTGGGTGTAGGCTGAAGCCAAGCAGTCTTGGATGATCTCAGGCTGACTTTGTGTGCTAACCCTTTGGGCAGACCAGGGGAGATTCTGGCCTGCTTTCCTAACCATTTTGGAGGTGCAAAACTTTCTTGCAATTTCTGTGTGGGATACAACAACGGTACTTCTCCTTTACTACCCATTGTCAATTCCAATTTTTTCATAGCTTTTCAACAGTAGAATGGTTGAACCAGTATAGCTTCCCATGTGCCAGGTTGGCAATTTCAATTTAATTTCTTCCATGCTGGCTGTCAGTCGATTTCTTTCAGAAGGCACTTTTGGCATCTTCCAGTTTGACATGAGTGATGCTCAATGAGCCCTTAAATTTTTATTTGCTGAACATCTGTTTTAACTGTTATTCTGAATAACTCTTTTATTACTACATCCTAACCAAGCAGGGCCAATGCAATGGTTGTGGAAATGAATTATGAAATAAACTAGGTCTGCCATTAGTGTTACAGTTAACTCCTCTTGGTAGCACAGAGACTTTTATAAAGGCATGTCTGTTTAGTGTCAAGAAATCAGCTGCAAAAGTAATACAACAACAGGTTATGAGTCCGACAACCTCTTGTCAATTCCACTAGATTGTTATTGTGGTCTATTCAGTTCTAAAATAAAATTATCTTTAGGGCTGTAGACAAGATCTGATCTCCCACCAACAGAGACCATCCTGAGATGCCTCACACCAAATTGCTTCATTTTCACCATGGAGGTTCCCTGAGGCACACTGGTTTTCAAACTGCCTGGGATAAATAACAACTTACAAATAAAAAACAAGGTCAGTACAAGACTTCTTCTAGGTCTTGGAAAGCATAATAAAATACAACATAAGATGGAGGACATGTCAAAGAGATTTGGGGTAACGGAAGTAACCATGTTTTGTGACGGATCAGTATGGGTTTTATCCATGGCTCAAATCTGGTTCGTTTATTTAATCTTTGTGTTATCTTTTTCCCTTTAGTTAAACCCTGAGGGATGGCACCACCTAATGCATTAGTTGCATTTTTTCACCTCAACTGCTATTTAAGGGGAAGCAGCAGATGAAATGGCTGCTTCGGCTTTGAGGTTTGTTCCTAATGTGGCCTGAGGGTACACTCCAGCCACCCAAACCTGACACAAGCAGACACCAGGCACAAGTTTAGCAACACAGCACAAGTTTATTTAGTGAGGAAGCACTTTCCTTTCACTCCCCACAGCAGTACAGTACAGATCACCAATACATCATGGCATAATGCACTTTTCTTTGTCTCCTTCTTGGCTGTTCTTCCTCTTTCTCTTTCTCTCACTCTCTCTCATCTTCCACCACTTCTCCTCTTCTGGCAAGCTTCATCCACCTCCTCCTGACTGTGGCTCCCAGCGTAGTGGCTGCTGGCTCCTTTTAAGCCGCACCTGGGAGTATTCCAGGTGGCTTGTTAGGGTGGTCTGGAATCACTCCCAGGTGTGGTAGAAGACCAAAGTAGGGTTCTGTAGGGCTGCAGTGAGTTCCAACTCCCAGCATGCTATACTGGAATCTGTGGTTCCACATCAACCCAGGGGGGCTGCCCATTAGTGTGTCAGGGGAGATAATGCCTTGTTGATATTCTCTCTCATGGTTCTTCCCCAATATTAGTGTCCCATCAATGTAGGGACTACATTAAGACTCATTGCTTTGGTCTAGCATTGGGTATTGATTAGCTATGCATACTGCATTTCTGTTCAGCAGTCATTTGTACAAAATATAAATAAAACAGCATTTATAAAATGTTACTAATCCTCCTCTATTCTGATCCTCTTCTTGGCATCTTGATGTGGCACTTGGTACCACTGCTCTACTGCCAAGCTATTCTCCTGCCCACAGAAGTGATATCTGAGATACTAGGACCATTAGAATCATCAGATGGAAAGATTCTGTCATCGGACAGGATGGCTCAACACTGATTCTATTGTAGAATGCCCAGGATTGGGTGAGTGGCTAGTTGGCCATGGTCTCCAGAACTGTGACTATCTGACTTTGTTTTTTGGTTTTCTCTCTTACCGCTGATCGTGAACCCCCACAGGTTTATTTTTTCTAGGGAAGCTGCTGACTGGAGTTTTTGTTTTCCTCTCCTCTTCTGTAAATTGGCCTAAGTTTTACAGTTAATTAATGGACAGATAATGTTGTTTTGCTTGTATATTAATCAGTTTCTACTCTGCTTTCTGTGTGTTTTAACAGATTTGAATCTTTATGTGTACTAATTTTAAATTGAACAATTTCTTAACTGTACAGTATACTTGTATTTTATACTTGCGTTTTACCAGAAAACTCATCACTGTGCTCTGCACCTGCACTCAGTGAAGAGTGCTATACAAAAGTAAACTAAATAGTGTTGAATGTTTTCCTCCCGTAGTTCATCTTTTATGTTTTTAAAGTGTTGTTACTACAATCAGGTTCAATCCAAACCAGTCTCTGTGCTGTCTGCTTATATCTGTGATGCAGGTAAGAAACCTCTCTCAGTCAGTCAGTCAGTCCTTTTCCAACCTGCTATATCCTAACACAGGGTCACGGGGGTCTGCTGGAGCCAATCTCAGCCAGCAGAGGGTGCAAGGCAGGAACAAACCCCAAGCAGGGCACCAGCCCACCACAGGGCACACACACACCACACACCAGGGACAATTTAGGATCACCAATGCACCTAACCTGCATGTCTTTGGACTGTGGGAGGAAACCGGAGCACCCAGAGGAGACCCACACAGACACAGGGAGAATATGCAAACACCATGCAGGGAGGACCCAGGAAGCAAACCCGGGTCTCCTTACTGCGAGGCAGTAGCGCTACCACTGCACCACCGTGGTGCCCATTTTTCATTAATTTTTTTATCAAATCAAACAGTGCATGATGAACACACACAGATGTAACTGGAAACAAGCTAAATGGAGAACTGTTGGCTGCTTTGTCTTTTACATCTTATTACTAACTAGCAAAATACCCGCGCTTCGCAGCGGTGAAGTACTGCCTTAAAATTTTTATTAAGAAGAAAAGTTAACCTTTTTAAACTGAGGGAAAATATACCAGTAATTATTTGTTAAGGATCTCTTTGTATGCCACATTGCCAGTTTGGCCCACCGGTTGTAATTTGACCAAGCTGTGCGCTGAGCTTACTCTTGAGCATGCAACGTACAGTTGGCCATGTGAAAAGTAATCTTGTTTCAAATCTCACAGCTTGGATTGAGTTTCATGGTTTGTTTCAATTATGTTAGTATTTGCAGGACTTGTTGTGTTGAAGTGACATTCGGCATCTGTAAGCATACAACCGGTTTCATCAATAACTTCGCATCCAGCTTTTGAGAGTTTAAACATTTATAAACATCAAAGTGTCTACTACTCAAATCGTCATCTGTGAATCTAAAATGTTTAAGAGGCATTGGCGGTTGTTCAAAAGTGTAAAATATTTGGCTATTTCAGTAGCTTAAGCATTTCACTCTTATAGTGCTCCTGTGTAGTATAATTATCTCCTGTACCATCATCAGTCCACACCTTGAACCTGTCCCAGTCATTCAATACATAAGAAACAATGTTCCTCTGGATATCAAGAGTGAGCCTGATGTGGCCGTGCAATATATAACACAGAGAATGGAAAAGGCAGGCGCCATCTCCGGGCATGGAAACCACTCGGTAAGTAACAGTTCTTTGATCGATGGTGATCACCTCGATAGACATGTTAATGGGGGTATGGTTGGAACGATAAAGGAAATAGGTACCTGAACAATGTAAAGTAAGTCTAAAATACCTACACAATAACTATAATCGTAATAAATGAACAATAAAACAGTGGAGAAGCCGTTGATTAAATAAAAAGGCTGCAGTTATCAGCAGGGAGACGTGAATACCGTGGTGAAGCAAGGAAGGTAATGAAGAGACCGTAGCGTTGGATGGCCTTATATAGGCAGGCAGCCAACAATGTGGGAGGCGTGGGGATGGGGGACCCAACACCGCCTCACACGGCGACTGAGCTGCAGGCTATGGACATATATATGTAAGTAAGTAGGATTCAGTTAGCTTTGGGAACCCGCGTACCAAATTTCTTGAAGATGGTCCCATAGGTAACAAAGACCGTTGGAAAGTTCAATATGGTGGCCGACATTGGCGTCATACCACCGAAATAAGTATGTACATCGGTTTCGGTTAGTGCAGGGAAGCCGCCTACCAAATTTCGTGAAGATGGGGCCATAAATAAGAAAGTTTAACATGGCGGACATTGTCGACCGTTATGACCATTACGCTTAGAATTTCAAAATGAAACCTGCTTAACTTTTGTAAGTAAGCTGTAAGGAATGAGCCTGCCAAATTTCAGCCTTCTACCTGTACGGGAAGTTGGAGAATTAGTGATGAGTGAGTGAGTCAGTCAGTCAGTCAGTGAGGGCTTTGCCTTTTATTATTATAGACTAGCAAAATACCGCGCTTCGCAGCGGCGAAGTACTGCCTTAAAATTTTTATTAAGAAGAAAATTAAACCTTTTTAAACTGAGGGAAAATATACCAATAATTACTTGTTAAGGATCTCTTTGTATACCACATTGCCAGTTTGGCCCACCGGTTGTAATTTGACCAAGCTGTGCGCTGAGCTTACTCTTGAGCATGCAACGTACAGTTGGCCATGTGAAAAGTAATCTTGTTTCAAATCTCATAGCTTGGATTGCTGCTGTCATAATCGGTTTGAGTTTAATGGTTTGTTTCAATTACGACAGTATTTGCAGGAATTTGTGTTGAAGTGACATTCGGCATCTGTCAAGCATTGTAAGCATATAACCGGTTTCATCAATAACTTCACATCCAGCTTTTAAGAGTTTAAACATTCAGAAACATTAAAGTGTCCACTACTGAAATCGGCACCTGTGAATCTAAGATGTTTAAGAGGCATTGGCGGTTGTCCAAAGGTGTAAAATATTTGGCCATTTCGGTACACTTCAAAGTTGCAACCGAACAATTCAACGGCAGCCATCAACTCACATGCAGAACCATAGATGAAGGGCTTAAGCATTTCACTCTTATAGTGCTCTTGTGTAGTATAATTATCTCCTGTAACGTCATCAGTCCACACCTTGAACCTGTCCCAGTCATTCAATACATAAGACACAATGTTCCTCCGGATATCAAGAGTGAGCCTGATATGGCCGTGCAATATGTAACAAAGAGAATGGAAAAGGTAGGTGCCATCTCTGGGCATGGAAACCACTCTGTAAGTGACAGTTCTTTGATCGATGGTGATCACCTCGATAGACATGTTAATAGGGGTATGGTTGGAACGATAAAGGAAATGGGTACCTGAACAATGTAAAGTAAGTCTAAAATATCTACACAATAACTAAAATCGTAATAAACGAACAATAAAACACCAGAGAAGCCTTGGATTAAATAAAAAGGCTGTAGTTATCAGCAGGGAGATGTGAATCCAGTGGTGAAGCAAGGAAGGGAATGTAGAGACCGGAGAGACGGACGGCCCTATACAGGCAGGCAGCCAACAACGCGGAAGGCGTTGGGATTGGGGACCCAACGCCGTCTCACATGGTGACCGAGCTGCAGGCTATGGACGTATATATGTACGCAAGTAGGATTCAGTTAGCGTTGGGAACCAAATTTCGTGAAGATGGGGCCATAAATAAGAAAGTTCAAAATGGCGGACGTTGTCGACCGTTATGACTGTTACACGTAGAATTTCGAAACGAAACCTGCTTAACTTTTGTAAGTAAGATGTAAGGAATAAGCCTGCCAAATTTCAGCCTTCTACCTACTAGTGAGTCAGTGAGGGCTTTGCCTTTTATTAGTGTAGACTAGCAAAATACCCGCGCTTTGCAGCGGAGAAGTAGTGTGTTAAAGAAGCAATGAAAAAGAAAAGGAAACATTTTGAAAATAACGTAACCTGATTGTCAATGTAATTGTTTTGTCACTGTTGTGAGTGATGAGTGTTGTTGTCATATATATATATATATATATATATATATATATATATATATATATATATATATTTACACACACACACATAAACATATATATATATACATATCTATACATATGCACATATATACATACATATATATATCTACATATATACACACACATACATACATACACACACACATATACAGTGGTGTGAGAAACTATTTGCCGCCTTCCTGATTTCTTATTCTTTTGCATGTTTGTCACACAAAATGTTTCTGATCATCAAACACATTTAACCATTAGTCAAATATAACACAAGTAAACATAAAATGCAGTTTTTAAATGATGTTTTTTATTATTTAGGGAGAAAAAAAATCCAAACCTACATGGCCCTGTGTGAAAAAGTAATTGCCCCCTGAACCTAATAACTGGTTGGGCCACCCTTAGCAGCAATAACTGCAATCAAGCGTTTGCAATAACTTGCAATGGGTCTTTTACAGCACTCTGGAGGAATTTTGGCCCACTCATCTTTGCAGAATTATTGTAATTCAGCTTTATTTGAGGGTTTTCTAGCATGAACCGCCTTTTTAAGGTCATGCCATAGCATCTCAATTGGATTCAGGTCAGGACTTTGACTAGGCCACTCCAAAGTCTTCATTTTGTTTTTCTTCAGCCATTCAGAGGTGGATTTGCTGGTGTGTTTTGGGTCATTGTCCTGTTGCAGCACCCAAGATCGCTTCAGCTTGAGTTGACGAACAGATGGCCGGACATTCTCCTTCAGGATTTTTTGGTAGACAATAGAATTCATGGTTCCATCTATCACAGCAAGCCTTCCAGATCCTGAAGCAGCAAATCAACCCCAGACCATCACACTACCACCACCATATTTTACTGTTGGTATGATGTTCTTTTTCTGAAGTGCTGTGTTCCTTTTATGCCAAATGTAACGGGACATTTGCCTTCCAAAAAGTTCAACTTTTATCTCATCAGTCCAAAAGGTATTTTCCCAAAAGTCTTGGCAATAATTGAGATGTTTCTTAGCAAAACTGAGATGAGCCCTAATGTTCTTTTTGCTTAACAGTGGTTTGCGTCTTGGAAATCTGCCAATGCAGGCTGTTTTTGCCCAGTCTCTTTCTTATGGTGGAGTCGTGAACACTGAACTTAATTGAGGCAAGTGAGGCCTGCAGTTCTTTAGACGTTGTCCTGGGGTCTTTTGTGACCTCTCGGATAAGTCGTCTCTGTGCTCTTGGGGTAATTTTGGTCGGGCCGGCCACTCCTGGGAAAGTTCACCACTATTCTATGTTTTTGCCATTTGTGGATAATGGCTCGCACTGTGGTTCACTGGAGTACCAAAGCTTTAGAAATGGCTTTATAACCTTTACCAGACTGATAGATCTCAATTACTTCTGTTCTCATTTGTTCCTGAATTTCTTTGGATCTTGGCATGATGTCTAGCTTTTGAGGTGCTTTTGGTCTACTTCTCTGTGTCAGGCAGCTCCTATTTAAGTGATTTCTTGATTGAAACAGGTGTGGCAGTAATCAAGCCTGGGGGTGGCTACGGAAATTGAACTCGGGTGTGATACACCACAGTTAGGTTATTTTTTAACAAGGGGGCAATTACTTTTTCACACAGGGCCATGTAGGTTTGGATTTTTTCTCCCTAAATAATAAAACCATCATTTAAAACTGCATTTTGTGTTTACTTGTGTTATATTTGACTAATGGTTAAATGTGTTTGATGATCAGAAACATTTTGTGTGACAAACATGCAAAAGAATAAGAAATCAGGAGGGGGGCAAATAGTTTTTCACAGCACTGTATAAACATATACATATACATACATATCTACATATATACACACACAGCTATTTCGTATCAGTGCAATACGCTGTTTGTTAAAACGGTTGACTCCCGCTCTTACGTGCAATAACAAATCAAATCATTCAGTTGTCTTTGCTCAGATGTCATTTTAGAGCTGGACGCCTGGCATCTTTTTTTGGCCACAAGTTCGTTTCTGTTTGGTGTGAGGTTCTGTGTTGTGGAGATTCTCAGGATGGATTGCAGGTGCTCATCAGTGAGGCGACTCCTGTGTGCTGTTTTGTTAGTCTTTATCACTGAGAAGAGCTTCTCACACAGATATGTGCTACCAAACATGCACAAGGTTCGAACCGCATGTAGACGGACTTTTTTTGTTCTTCAAAGTCACCAAAGCGCCGTGCAAACTCAGTGTGCAATAACTGTAGCTTCGCAATAACTTGCAGCATCATAAGGTAGACTTGATTAACGCGGTAGTGTTGGCAAGGCAGCTGAAGCGCTGCATTATGGGATCTGTAGTTTATTGTGTTACCAGCTTCATATACCCGGCCATTAATAACAATAATACAGTATATAAAATGATCTCGGGCGGATATAATTACACGGGGCGGATGTGGCCCGCGCCCTTGAGTTTGACACATATGGACTAAATAGAACTTGAAAAGATATATTTTTCAAATGTGATCGCAATTCAGATAGAGTTGGCCAGCACTACAGCCTGCATGCCTCAATGAGTCATCCTCCCCTCGCTCTTACTTTTTTACCGTTCATCTAATGAATACACTGAATATGGCTTTACCAAAACAATCATTGATGGCGAATAAAGTATCCATTATTGAGTATGTAGATCGGGATATATATATACATATATATATACCAGCGTATCGCAGCGAGAAGTAGTGTGTTAAAAAGCTAGAAAAGAAAAGGGAACATTTTAAAAATAACATAACATGACTGTCAATATACAGTATTTGTTTTGTGAGTGTTAATGAGTGTTGCTGTCATCAAGGATTTGATTATCATTATTTCTTTCAATCAGGTTCGTATTTGTAGGATGTGTTGTGTTCAAGTTACATTCCGTGTTTGTCAATCGTTGTAAAGATGACAGGTTTCATTCATCGATTCGTTTCTTACTGCATCAATAAACAGCTCGTCTTCTTCTTTATCTGAGACCTGACACACTGCATGCACGGGTTTTTTTTTACGCTGTCTTCCTTTAGCGGGACATTGACTTTTTCCACCGTGTGCTTTGTTTCCGCAGTAGCTGGATTTATGAATATGCTTATCAGACGCTTCATATTTTTTGCTGCCTTTTCAATTGTGTAATTGGATTTTGTTCAGCTCTTTGGAACTGTTGCTTTTTATCTGTGCACTGCGTCAGTTCACGTGAGCCGCTCGGTGTACATGCATCGAAGGTTCCCAGCTGTGCTGGTGTCATCTCGTGCTATGTCCATAGCTGTATTTAATGTTACCTTAGTATATATATGTTACCTTATATATATGTTAATATATATATGTTACCTTATATATATTTACACACACATAAACATATATATACATATCTATACATATACACATATATATACACACGCACATATATACATACATATATATATCTACATATATACACATACATATACATACACACATACACACACATATATATAAACATATATATACATATACATACATATCTACATATATACACACACAGCTATTTTGTATCAGTGCAATACGCTGCTTGTTAAAATGGATAACTCCCGCTCTTACGTGCAAGTTTGCGTGTATATTATGAACTATCGTATTTGTTCAAGTTCTATTTAAATTTTAAATGGAAGGAATTTTTATTTAGTCGACAGAAATATCTTTGGTAGGAATGGTAAAAACAGACAGGAATATTATTCGTGAATAAATCAACTCAAACCTTAAACAACTTATAATATTTTGCTCTCCATAAAAATATATCCTGTCTAAATTATACAAGTTAGAAATAAAGTAAACGTTAAAAGAACAAACATTCACATTTCTTTACTCTTATGTAATTTTATATAAAAAATAAACTTAGATTTTAAATATCCCAAAAGATTTTGCTCTCCATAAAAATATATACTGTCAAAATTATACAAATTCAAATATGAACATGCTGCATAACAAAACCTAGAAATATAAATAAAATGTGTTCCTTTCAGCAATAACAAATCAAATCATTCAGTTGTCTTTGCTCATATGTCATTTTAGAGCTGGACGTCTGGCATCTTTTTTTGGCCACAAGTTCGTTTCTGTTTGGTTGGAGATTCTCAGGATGGACTGCAGGTGCTCATCAGTGAGGCGACTCCTGTGTGCTGTTTTGTTAGTCTTTATCACTGAGAAGAGCTTCTCACACAGATATGTGCTACCAAACATGCACAAGGTTCGAGCCGCATGTAGACGTACTTTTTTTGTTCTTCAAAGTCAACAAAGCGCCGTGCAAACTCAGTGCGCTCAGTTTATCAGCAAAGTGCATATTTGGGAACACCGTAGTGACGACTTGGTTTAACATTACTTGGCAACAGGGAAAGTGGGGCAAGTTGCACTAGTGCATTTGTGTCTCCCATAAAAGCAGCTTCACTTGAAATCACTTTGTGATTGTGCACGGGTAAAAACGTCCGCTGAAGTGTCAGATTCTTATTTAATTCTTCTGCTTTCTGTATCTTTTGCATTGCATTCAGGTTACCCTGATGTTTTGTCTCATAGTGCCGTCTTAGATTAAATTCTGTAATTACAGCCACATTAGCTCCACAAATGAGACACACGGGTTCAGTAAACATATACTCAGCCTCCCATCGGTTTTTAAAGGCTCTATTTTCAGAATCAACTTTTCTCCTCAGCATCGTGTGAGCTAGCTTCGCAATAACTTGCAGCATCATAAGCTAGACTTGATTAACGCGGTAAGTGTTCGGCAAGGCAGCTGAAGCGCTGCATTTTGGGATCTGTAGTTTATTGTGTTACCAGCGCTTCATATACCCGGGCCATTAATAACAATAATAAAGTATATAAAATGATCTTGCGGGCCGGATATAATTACACGCCGGGCCGGATGTGGCCCGCGGCCCTTGAGTTTGACACATATGGACTAAATAGAACTTGAAAAGATATATTTTTAAATGTGATCGCAATTCAGATAGAGTTGACGCCACTACAGCTGCATGCCTCAATAAGTCATCCTCCCTCGCTCTTACTTTTTTACCGTTCATCTAATGAATACACTGAGTATGGCTTTACCAAAACAATCATTGATGGCGAATAAAGTATCCATTATTCGAGTATGTAGATCGGGATATATATATACATATATATATACCCGCGTATCGCAGCGGAGAAGTAGTGTGTTAAAAACTAGACAAAGAAAAGGGAACATTTTAAAAATAACGTAACATGACTGTCAATATACAGTATTTGTTTTGTGAGTGTTACTGAGTGTTGCTGTCATCAAGGATTTGATTATCATTATTTCTTTCAATCAGGTTCGTATTTGTAGGATGTGTTGTGTTCAAGTTACATTCCGTGTTTGTCAATCGTTGTAAAGATGACAGGTTTCATTCATCGATTCGTTTCTTACTACATCAATAAACAGCTCGTCTTCTTCTTTATCTGAGACCTGACACACTGCATGCACGGGTTTTTTTTTACGCTGTCTTCCTTTAGCGGGACATTAACTTTTTCCACCGTGTGCTTTGTTTCCGCAGTAGTTGGATTAATGAATATGCTTGTATGTATCAGACGCTTCATATTTTTTACTGCCTTTTCAATTGTGTAATTCGGTTTTTGTTCAGCGCTCTTTGGAACTGTTGCTTTTTGTCTGTGCACTGCGTCAGTTCACATGAGCCGCTCGGTGTACATGCATCGAAGTTTCCCAGTTGTGCTGGTGCCATCTCGTGCTATGTCCATGGCTGTATTTAATGTTACCTTAGTCCTGGCACTTAAAACTTTCTCTCGCAGTTTCGCTGAGTTTGTACCAAACACCACCCTGACCATCTCGTCTTCCTCTGCATAAGCACAGTCCTTAACCCGTGAATATTTAGTGGGAGTTTGCTATTGGATTGCCGCTGACGGACGGCCTTATATGGGCAGGCACTAAATTACAAACGCCAGCGGCAGCCTGTCTATGAACTTAATTTAAAGTGTAGGTTTACATCGTGCTTTGTTTCCGAAGTAGCAGAACTCATGAATATGGTTGTATATGTCACTCGCTCGCTTCTTATTGTTTCGCTGCCTTCTCAATTATATAATGCATGTTTTATGAGGTCTTCCTGGTTTTCTATGTACTGCGTGATTACGTGAGAGGCGTGATGATGTCACACGAAACTCCGCCCCCACGGCGTTCAAGCTCATCTCCATTACAGTAAATGGAGAAAAACAGCTTCCAGTTATGACCATTACGCGTAGAATTTCGAAATGAAATCTGCCCAACTTTTGTAAGGAAGCTGTAAGGAATGAACCTGCCAAATTTCAGCCTTCTACCTACACGGGAAGCTGGAGAATTAGTGATGAGTCAGTGAGTGAGTGAGTGAGTGAGTGAGTGAGTGAGGGCTTTGCCTTTTATTAGTATAGATAAGGAGCCATTAAAAACACTGAATGCAGCTCTTTAAGATTGAATTAAGCAATTATGGGTTGAGAAACTTAACAAGTGAGATCTCCAAAATGAAGCATCAAAATGTTACTTAAGCAATAAGTGCTTCATCAGAAATAATTGACTTCTCATTAAGAAAGTGGGTTGGAACAAAAACTTGCAGCCCCTGTGGCTCTCCAGGACCGACATTGCCCACTCCTGGTCTAGTTAACTGTAGCTAGTGTTAATGTACGGCTATTTTATCTGGAATGTTGACTTGTCCTGTTATTACACGTTTGATACAATGCCACTGAGTTTGCCATCTGAGTACAATCTTCTGAAGAATATGTGTACTTACAGGCTTGGACATGCTGAGCATGGAAAGATTTTTCACTTACTTGCATAAAAGCTTAGATTTTCAGCTATGAGTGTTTGGTGTTTTTATTACTCTTTATATTATCTTAACTACTCCATAAAACAGAAATCGATGCCTTTAAGTTTGTTTTCAGTTTTCACACTGTTTAGCTATGTGATAGTATGGTAAACATTCATAGACCATGGAACCTAGGAGGACCTTCCGAGCCTGGGCTGTTTTGATCTGTTATTAATTATGAACCAGTCATTCAAGTGAATTTTAATTAATTTAATTTTTGCTTGGCAAAAAGAGCTGCGTAACTATACCCATTTGGAACCAATGATTTTCAGGCCATTGACCCAGGAAGAATGGTATTTAGTATACATACTATACTATACACAGCATAAAAACATTTTTTCAAGTATATTTATCACATATGCAAATTTGTGGTAGTGCCATGATGAGGACTACAATTCCCATCAGGCATAAATAATGAATCAAAGTTTTGGGAAGGACGAGTTCATCATCATGCACAAAATTTAAGTAGGATTTCCATCAAAAGTTGGATTTTGTCTATTATGTCGGGAGAAGCTTTTTTTCTCAAACACCTTGCATAACAATTTCATTGCCTCATTAGATTACAGTTTTTCTCTAAGTGTACAACTTTTTGTCTTCTAGTGGGTTGTGTGGAGCCAAATTGCTTGTGTTTTGCTAGTGTCCTTGTCACTACTTTCAGCATGAGGCGGTACCTGCAGCTGATTCAGGTTGCACAGGTAGTCCAGCTCCTCCAGTATGGCACATCCATACGTGCCACCTCAAGATGGTTTGCTGTGTCTCCCAGCACAGTCTCAACAGCATGGAGGAGATACCAGGAGGAAGGCCATTACACAAGGAAAGCTGGACAGGGCTTTAGAAGGTCATCAACCCAGCAGCAGGACTGGTATCTGCTCATTTATGCAAGAAAGAACAGGTGGAGCACTACTAGTCCTACAAAATGACCTCTGGCTGGCTATTGGTGTGCATGTTTCTGAGCAAGCTGTCTCCATGAGGGTGGCATGAGGGTCTGACATCCTCTAGTGGGACCATTCACAAGAGAATACCACAATTGGCAGTCCTGTCATTGGTGCATGGTTCCCTTCATACATGATATGCAGATTCACATAGAGCACATGTCACAGACAAGAAAGAGTCTGGAGACTCCATGGTGACTGTTATGCAGCCTGAAACATCATCCAGCTTGACCGGTTAGGTGGTGGGTGAGTGATGGTCTGGGTAGACATATCCTTGGAGGGTCACACAAACCATCATATGCTAGGCAATGATACACTGACTGCTGCCTTCTCTAAATTTTTTGAGCACTATACAGTATATATTTATATTATATATGTATATATTTCTCAATTCATTTTTACTCACTATAACTTCCTGACATTTTCTCATTCAAAGAACATTTGGAAATAACGTTCATTAGGTATATCCAGCACAGACATATAAATCATTTTTGCCATAAACCATGGCAAATTGATTTATGATGCATCATAATTTCCTGTGTATCATATGTGACCTTACAGACAGTAACAGCCTTCAAAAATCCTCATCTAATGAAATGCGTCCTGTCAGCTTTGCACGCCCACACTACCACGAATCGTCTCCAGAGGTGCTGGCAGGAACTCTCTTTCCTAGATGAAGCAGCTTGTTTATTGGAAAAGCAGAAACCTGCTGGGAGTGAAGCAAATACAAAAACAAAAGAAAGCTTCCACATGTTTTTGTGGTAAAAAAAAATGAATGGTATTAAAGTCTAAGTTTCTGACCTTTACAAAGCAAGCAGAAAGTGTTCTGCAGGCAAAAACATAATGACATACATTAAATCATTTTGAGATTTTAAAAGAAGTAAAATGTTTGAGCCAAGCAATTTGAGTCAGTGAGGCACTTGTACAAACCTACAATAGTTGATATTAAAATATCCCAACTAGCAGACAAATTCCCAGGAACTGAGGGGATGCAGCATCCTCCACATGATGCTTTTGCTTTGCTCAAATAAATCTATAAACTGCCACTTTATATATTAAGGAAAAATAGATCAGGACTTCTTTAGGTTGCCCTTGTTATGACACGTTTACGTAATAAATGAGCTTTCCAATTATGATGATGATTTATTTCATGCCCAGTAAAACAGCTTATTTTGATTATTCCATGACAAACTGGTTCAAGATTTGTAACAGATATTTTAACCCTCTGACAGTTAAGGTGTTGCAAATTGCAGCTCATAAAACCCTAGGACTGGTTGTTGAGGAAAGATAAATTAATCTTGAATGAAAATATTTAAGACATTTAACATTCTCTGTTTCAGATGAGGCTTCACAGGCAACCAACTAGATTGTTTCAATTAGCTTTCAATGGAGGTCATGTAGATAGAGTAAATACAAATATGTACTGTATTTTGTGAACAAACACACATAGATTAAGGTATAATGGTCAGCTACTGGCTGTTGAGACAATACTGGACTCAACAGAGTAACGTTGCTTTTTGTGGGGAGAAGGACTTCTTTCTCTCTTTACTACTCTCAAAGTTTTACTCTGGTTGTTGGCCTTCCTCTCTTTCTCATGGATGAGGGTTGAATTGAACTTAGTTTTGTTAAGTTTGACTTGATTGTAAGCTTTTAACAAATTCAATAAAAGATAAAAAAAGAATACTGCCCTTTGTATTTTTCTATATGTTCGGTTTTACCATGAAATAAAACAACATTCTCAAACCCACTTAATCCAATTCAGGGTCACAGAGGGGCCAAAGCCTTTTCAGGTAACAAAGAGCACAATAAAAGAACCAGCCTGGATGTTACACCAGTCTGTCATGGGGCACACTTATGCATATACCCACATAGGCCCAATTACGATAACACATATTTCTAAGGATCTGGAAGGAGAAAGCTAACCAGAGAGAAAACGAGGGTCACAGGGAGAGTATGCAAACTGACTGATAATCAGGAACAGGATCTTAGCCTGGCCACTGGATCCTTCAGGCAGCAGCCCTAAGCACCGTTCCAAATATTTTCTCTAAATTTTGTGGGTTTTTTTATATTAACATAATCACAGGGAAGGATTGGGGATCAGATATTAGAAATGGGCTTTGGTCCAGACTGGCCCACTACAATCATCTGGACACAAGTCTATCCTTGTACCCCCTTCAGTGCACGTACACCTAACCTTCTTCACTAATTTGTGAGTAAAGTAGTTGTTCAGTATACTGACTAGCATAAAAGCACAGGATGTACAAGTGCTTCACTGTCCCCGTGACTCTCTCTGATACTCCTGCAGATGCTTTGTCCACCTGCCTCTCACCAACTATGTTCTGCTCTTCTGTAGATGTGACAATGCGCAAAGCTTTGACGAAAAATTCCAAATGTGTGAGGATTTAACACTTGAACAAACTTCCATTTCAGTCCTAAGTAAGCTTCTGTTCACTGCTTGCTAGCTAATGTTAGCTGAACCACAAATGTGGTTGAGTGTTGGCAATTTTGTCAAATAAAGAATGAAATAAATATAATTTTTTGATTACATTCAACTAAAGGAAATAAAAACAAAGAGTTCAATGATGTGTTGTATTTAACACCAGACGCTAACATTCTGTTCTTAAAATTTCAACTTGCCCTTCACTGCACTGTTTATTTATATAATTCTTCTTCTTATTCGTTTTCATCTTTTCTACTTCTATATGGGAGCATGTGCTGGATGAACCTTCTCCAAACAGCTCGGTCCTACACTTCCTTGAGAGTCAATCCCTTTCCTTAAGATTTTCTTTTATTTTATTCATCCACCTCCTCTTTGGCCTCCCTTGTTATTTCTTGCCCTGTACTTCCAATCCCATCACTCTTTTCCCCACTTATTCGTTGTCTTTATTCATCACATGTCCATACCATTTCAACTTTCTTTCCTATACTTAGATATCTGTGCAAATTTTGCTGTACCTTTGATTGTCTTGTTTCCCATTCTGTACTTTGTTTGAAACTCCACACATTAATCTCAACGTTCTCATTTCTGCCATATTGAACTTCTTCTCCTGCTCTCACTTTACTGTTCATGTATCAGCTTCATACTTCATTGTTGGTCTTACCACTGTCTTGAAAATCTGACCTTTATCATTCGCCTGAATTCTTCAATCACAGAATACTTCTGATATGTTCTCACAATTGTACCATCCACACTGCACTCTATGGGTTATCTCTGCTCTTAGTTTTCCATCTCGGGCTATCACTAATTCTAAATATTTAATTGTCTCCACTGTTTTCAATAGCTCTCCCGGCAGCCTAATGTCTGAATCCTGATCCTCATTAAATCTCATATATTCTGTCTTCTTCCTGTTTATCTCCAATCTTCTATCTTCCAAGGCCCTTTTCTATTCTTCTAACTTCCTCTGCACTTCTTGTTTTTCTGGTGCTACACAACACAACATCATTAGCAAAAGACATGCACTTGGGGGATTGGTCTTTTATCCCATGAGTCAACACATCCATATCCCGATCAAAGAGGCGAAGACCTAAAAAAGATTCCTGGTGCAGACCTACTCTAACTATATATATCTAAAATAAAAATGATATCAAGATAATACAATTTTTTAACTTAAAAATGTCTTTGAGGCATAGTATATCATTAATAATAATAATAATAACAATAATATTTCACAGTTTTAAAAAGGTAAATTAGATGAAGATGTTTGCATATGAACATCTCTACATTAATGTATATATGAAACAATATTTATGATAAAAACTTATTGAAATATAGGACAAATTATTGTGAACATTTCAAAATCAAAATATGATGCATTTTTGTTATTCTGTATAATATACTCAAATATTAAAATAGAGATGCAGTTTACATTTACAATGTGATGTTCAATACTAAAGTCATCTTTCAACCCACTTCTTACTTTAGTGCTTATTAACCTTACTTAATGTTTATTAAACTCCTTAGCATTACCTTTACTCCTGGAAAAATGAGCCAAAAATGTTGCATTTTTTTCAAAAAGAAGAGATGTTATTACACATTTATAACAGAAAAATGTAAACACCAAAACACCAATATAAATAGAGGTATGTCTGGTGTCCACTGCTGTACTGATTGTACAAAATGTTTTGAAACAGTCACCAATGCACAGCTCGATGTGGCACTCGGGACAGTAGAAGCATGTTTCTTTGTGCACTTTTATTATAATATTTTTTTCTGTTACTTGTGCATGCGAGGGTAGACTGTCAGTGCCTGATTCGCACAATTGATTACACCGATTTTTTGATTGTAGGCTACCGCAGCACAACATTTAGTGGTTTCCAAATCTGCATGTCCCCAGACATGTACGCAGATGCGGCATTGTGAGCAGTGTGCAGAGGTTAACGTTTCTCTTGTCCTTCCACATGATCTCAGTCATTTTGCATTTTTGCCACGCAGCTACTTGCACCACAGTGAAGCTTCATGCAACAGAATTGAACAGGTATATCGCAGCCTTTCAGTTGTACAGTGCCGTACACCTGAGTTTCTGTTTTGACATCTAATGATCATTGTAATCACTATCGCTTGATTCAACTAATGGTTTAGTCTCAGTTTGTTCTAAAACTGGCTTTAAAGCTTTTCATTTCCACACCATAGAAAGACTTAATGCCAATGGGATTAAAGAACTGTACAAGTTTACATATAGAATTAAAAATACAATTAAAAGTACATTATTTCTAATGTACTTCTATTAATACATTTAGCATACACTTATGACCAGTACTTTGTTTATAACAAGTTGTTACATATTGTAATGTGGTTGTGACTTTATTCAAAGTTACTTGAGCCAAAGTTACAATGTTTGAGGAGGTGATGACCCACATCATTGTAAAGGTATAACAATGAGGCTAAGAAGCTGTCCTGGGACCAGATGATGGTAACATTTAACTTTTTAACCTCAACAACAGTAATAGCTAGTAGTAAGTAAAACCCTAACCCTTAGTTATCATGAAGGACCTTTCAGTTCAATTAAATTTGGAAATTTGTATAAAGGATGTTGGCATTTCTCATTCTTGATGCAAAAGAAAGTAGATAGTGATATTCTAAAACCAGAAAGAAATTGCAAAACTTTGAGAATTATACAAGCAGAAAGCTCTTTACAGAGAGGATTGGACAGAAGCGCTTCACAGGATGGACAGTGTGAGATGAGTGTGTGGCAGTAGTAAACCAGCATGGACTGAGAGTGCATCCTTTAAATCAGAAAGGTTTGAGAAAAAGGACAAAGGTGTTTTTTTTTAGGAAATATAAAGGTATTAGTGCTTGACTTTATTGGATATCATCTAAGAAGTTGATAATACTGAGATGCCAACAGTGTTCAGGTTCAGAGTTGCATATGCCAGACCTTTCGTGTTCCCAGATCTTATCAGGTTAGGAGGTGTTTTCCTGTGACTCATAAAATTGGTAAAATGAAATCATTGGAGTTGATAGGCTCTTAGAGTGCAGTGTTGCTATTGTCGTGGATTTCTTCAATAAATTACTCTTATTCTGCTTGAGTCACTCTGACTAGGCATTCTGACATTCCAAAGTTTGTATAGACATAGATAAGAAATGAGAGCTAGAAAGCAGTTAATCATCCCATAGACTGTGAAATGTATCTATGGATATCTATTGATGTTTTGTAAGTGTTATGAATAACAAAAGAAGCCTTGTTACAGTCTAAATGAGAAGACCCATTATTTTGTAGACCTACAAATGGTAGCTTTTTGTTAACTTCAAAGTAAAACCTGACTGGGTTTTGATCAGAAATTAAATTATTAACTATGAACCTGCTAGTCTTCCAGTAGATCTACAACTAAACTGCTCAAAAAAATTAAGGGAACACTTAAATCAGATATCGGATTTTCAATGAATGAAATATTCAAGTGGATATTCTTTACTGAGTAATACTGCGTAATTTGTTGAGAACAAAATAATGTAATAATTGTCAATGGAAACCAAAAACACCAACCCATTGAGGGCTGGATTCAAAATCACACAGATAATCAATGTCAAAAATTGAAATCACAGGATGATTACCTGTTAATCATGGAGAATTCACTGCATCCACTGAACAGTGTCATTTCCAGGCAGAGGAGTAGCTTCAGTGACAGACTGAGGAGATCGTTCCTCCCCCACACTATGTGATTCTTCAATTCCACCCAGGGGAGTAAATGCTAACATTATTCAAAGTTATTGTCTGCTTTTACATGCATTTTTATTACTCTTTAATTTATTATTTTTTTGTATCAGTATACTGCTGCTGGATTATGTGAATTTCCCTTTGGGATTAATAAAGTATCTATCTATCTATCTATCTATCTATCTATCTATCTATCTATCTATCTATTGTAACAAGAGGAGACCAGAGACGTAGAAAGGTTTGGGGCAGCCACCCGTTTAATTCGGTTTCCCGGCTGCAAAAGTCTTTGAGGCATAATTAACAGTTGTTACACAACAGAGTCCAAAACAGAACTGCCTGCCTAAGCAAGGCAGTGAGCTTTATAGCACAGAGGGCGGAAATGATGTCGTCCTCGTGGGCCGGAACTGGAAGTGACATCATCCTTGGGGCCGGAACCGGAAGTGACCTCATTCTTGGGGCCGGAACCGGAAGTGATGTGTCCTTCCTGGAAATGGCGGCTCCTGGTGGGATTTCCCGGGTAAGACCTGCAGAGAACTCAGAAAGAGCGTCAGTGTACCCCGCCCCCCCCTGGGCAGATGTATAAACAGTATTTCCTAAGCCCTTCAGCTGCTTCCCATGCACACGCAGGTGACAAGACTCCCCTCAGCCCAGACCCGTGGGTCGGGCGACCTGCACCGAGAGGTCGTGGGCCCGGGAGAGGGCATCGGCGTTGGCATGAAGAGACCCCTGTCGATGAACGAGCGTATACTTGTACTGCTGCAGGTCAAGAAACCACCTCGTGACCCGTGGATTCGACTCCCTGTGAAGGGCCATCCACTTCAGAGGTGCATGATCCGTCACCAGAGTGAACACGCGACCCAAGAGGTAGTACCGCAGCTGAGTTACCGCCCATTTGATCGCCAGAGCCTCTTTCTCCACCGCCGCGTACCTGGTCTCCCTGTCCAACAGTTTCCGCTCAGGTACATAACGGGTGTTCAACACCGCCGACGCTTTGGCTCAACACGGCACCCAAGCCTGTGTCCAAGCGTCCGCCTGGAGGATAAAAGGAGAGAGAAGTTAGGGGAGATCAAGATAGGTGCTGAAGTCAGAGCCCTTTTTAAGTCACTGAATGCAGCCCCCGCTTTATCAGACCATACCACCGTATTAGGAGCTCTTTTCTTTGTCAAGTCGGTCAAGGGCGCCTCTCGGAGAAGCGAGGCACAAACCGGCGGTAGTACCCGCCAAACCGAGAAAGGATTGGACTTGCCGCTTGGTTTGGACGGGCCAGGCCATTATGGCTTGCAACTTGGAACACTGTGGCCTCACAGTACCCCGCCCACTAGGTAGCCCAAATATTTGGCTTCCTCAATCCAAAGAAACATTTCTTGGGGTTGATTCGGAGCCCGGCCTCTCCCAGTGTCCGTAATACTGCTGTGACCTGCTGTATGTGTTCCTTCCAGGTGCTGGAATAGATGACGCGCCATCCAGATAGGCAGCACAGAACGAGTTATGGGGCGGAGCACTTTGTCCACCAGACGCTGAAAAGTCGCAGGCCCGTGTAACCCAATGGAAGGACACGATACTGCCAGTGTCCGCTAGGAGTGCTAAACGCGTTTTTCCTTCGGACTCCGTTAAAGGAACCTGCCAGTACCCCTTTGTCATGTCAAGTGTAGTCAAGAATTTGGCTGGTCCCAGTCTCGAGGAGGTCATCCACGCGAGGCATGGGATAAGCATCAATCGGAAACTTGGTTGCCGACGGAAGTCATTGCAAAACCTCCAACTGCCGCCAGGCTTAGCAATCAAGACGATGGGACTGGACCAGGGACTACTACTTTCCTCGATTACTCCTAGTGCCAGCATTCGCTTGATTTCCAGTTCCACTTCTACTTTCTTTGCCTCCGGAGTCTGTAGGGTCGCCACGGACGATCACCCCGGTCAGTCAATATGTCATGCGCAATCAGAGAGGTCCGACCGGTTTTCACTTACCACCTCTGGGACAGAGCGGATAGCTGCTTCGAGCTCTTGTTTCTGCCTGGGGATAGCTGCTCGCGAAATTAAGGGAACTTACTTCAGCGAAGAGAGCAGGGCTGTCCGGAGGAGGGATCGGGATCCCTCTCCTTCCACGGTTTCAGCAGGTTTACATGATATATTCGCTCAGCTGGTCGGCGATTGGGCTGTTTCACCAAATAGTCAACCAATCCCTTCCTTTCCTTAATTTCGTAGGGGCCTAGCCAATGGCGAGCAGTTTAGAGTGAGAAGTTGGTACCAATACCATGACGCGATCCCCGGTTGGAACTCCCGGAGAGTCGTACCACGGTCATAAAGGCGGCCTGTGCTGATTGCCTCCTCTATATGACTTTTAGAATCGGTCTTATTGCATCAAATCTACGCGCAATTGGGCGATATATTCCAAAATATTAGTGGAGGGCTGTGCCTCCCCTTCCCAGCCCTCTTTAAAATATCCAATAAACCCCGGGTTGTCTTCCGTACAGTAATTCAAATGGAGAGAACCCCGTAGAGGCTTGAGGAACTTCCGATATGCAAAGAGGACAAGGGGAGGAGTTGGTCCCAATCCTCCCATCCTTGCTGACTACCTTACGTAGCATTTGCTTGAGAGTTTGATTAAATCTCTCCACTAGCCATCGGTTTGAGGATGATACACCGAGGTCTTTAAATGCTTTATTTTCAGTAACTTGGCAGTCTCCTTGAACGCTTTCCGAGGTAAAAGGCGTTCCTTGGTCCGTCAGGACTTCTCTAGGAATGCCTACTGAAAAGACTCCTACTAGTTCCCGTGCAATATTTTTGTGGTAGCCGAAAGCGAACGGAACGGCTTCAGGGAATCGGGTAGCATAATCCACGAGGACGAGTATATATTTATATCCTCGGCTGAGGGTTCTAGGGTCCTACTATGTCAACCCCAATCCTATCAAAGGAACGCCAATAAGGGGAAGGGGAATCAGAGGAGCACGGTCCTCCTAGGAATTTGCCGCAGTTGACATTCCGGACAGGAAATGCAAAAGCGCTAACCTCCTCATTAATCCCGGCCAGAAAAAGCGGAGCTTAATTCGCTCTAATGTTTTATCGGAGCCGAGATGGCCTCCAAGAAGGTGGGAGTGTGCTAACTCGCAAACCTGCCGCCGGTAGGTCCGCGGGATTAGCAACAACTTCCGGACCTTCCCCTCATGTTCAGCGACCCGATACAACAAATCATTATCAATGACAAAGTGAGGTCCCTGTGGCATGGGCAAATGCGTGCGTTGGCCGTTAACGAGAACCACTGCATTCTTTATGTGTTTCAGAGAGTCGTCATTCCACTGTTCTCTCTTGAAAGAAGCCGGCGTCGCTCTAAACTGAAAGTGCAACTCAGAGAGCGGGTCCGGTCTGACCTCAAGGGGCGGAGATTCCTCCCTCGCTGCCGGGGCGCTAGTGGATGACGTAGTAGCCCGCGACGGTCCGGGAGTGTCTTCGTCACTCTCTTGGCCTACCGCCCCACTCCCTGTCGGCTGATTACAGGTGTGGAAGCAGCTTGAGATGAATCGTTGTCATCTATAACGAGGCCATAAGTTTTTCGGGGAATGCTTTCTAAACTACCGCCGTTACTATCAGACCAGTCTCGCCCGAGGATTACGGGAAACGGAGGATCCGGATGCACCGCCACGGTAAGCTGTCGAAGGGTTCCTCCGAGACATACGTAACACCGGGCGGTATTGTATGTGCGGATATCTCCGTGTATACATTTTAGACTGGTCTTTTTTAATCCACTGTTGCGGTAGAATAAAACGGCGAGCAACGACAGACACGTTACTGCCGGAATCGAACAGCGCTGTTATTTTATGACCATTAATAAGAAGCTCCCCCGTATGTCTATCCGCCAGGGGATTGCCTGGAAGGGACTGCTTTAGTAGGACATAGCTCCCGGGTAGTCCGCAGAGCGGCTGTTCTGCCTTCCCAGGTTTCACAGCCGGCTTCTGGGTTTGCAAGGTTTGTAGCAGCTCGTCCATAGAATGGAATTCGCCCCAGGCCGGCTGGGCAAAATCCTGGGGTAGCTTTTTTAGCAGCAAAAAACAGGCCACTTGCTGCACCATCTGTAGGGGTCAACTCGAATGGCGTAGCCACTCACCCACCTTTGCCAGAGAGCCATAGCCTGCTCTGACAGCCCTTTGTTTGGGTTAAACTCCCAGTTTATTATTTCTTTCACCTGCCAGCCTGGGGACAACCCATCGTTAACAGGGACCTTGGTCCCGATGGGCAGCTCGGCTTTCCTGCCAAGGAGAGCATACTGAGCCACTCGAGTGTGTTCCCCAGAAGCCAGCCCACGCCTGTGGGTCCCCTCTACCTTCTCCACGAGATGGGTGGTCAACCCCGGGTTATGCTCATGGAGCAGAGCCTGCACCGCGTCCTTCCTGACCCTCCGGCGCACTCCCTGCCCTGAAACTCGGCCCCGGTACTCACCCACCTGGTTCCATGAAAGTTCGTGTCCCTGGTTCATCGGGGACACCATCCTGCCGGCTACGCCACTGTAACAAGAGGAGACCAGAGACGTAGAAAGGTTTGGGGCAGCCACCCGTTTAATTCGGTTTCCCGGCTGCAAAAGTCTTTGAGGCATAATTAACAGTTGTTACACAACAGAGTCCAAAACAGAACTGCCTGCCTAAGCAAGGCAGTGAGCTTTATAGCACAGAGGGCGGAAATGATGTCGTCCTCTGGGCCGGAACTGGAAGTGACATCATCCTTGGGGCGGAACCGGAAGTGACCTCATTCTTGGGGCGGAAGTGATGTGTCCTTCCTGGAAATGGCGCTCCTGGTGGGATTTCCCGGGTAAGACCTGCAGAGAACTCAGAAAGAGCGTCAGTGTACCCCGCCCCTGGGCAGATGTATAAACAGTATTTCCTAAGCCCTTCAGCTGCTTCCCATGCACACGTGTGTGACACTATCTATCTATCTATCTAACTTGTGTGAAATTCATCACAGCAACTCATAATGTGACTCAGTAGTGTGTATGGCCCCCACGTGCCTGTATGCACTCCGAACAAAGTTTGGGCATGCTCCTGATGAGGTGATGGATGGTGACCTGGGGGCTCTCCTCCCAGACCTGGATCAGGACATCAGTGAGCTTTTTGTTACTTCACGCCCCACAGGTTGAGAACCACAGGCCTACACACTCTGGCTGCAAGAGGCCAGGCATTTTCCTGCACCAGGAAAAACCCAGGACCCACTCCGCCAGATTAAAGTCTAACAATGGCTCTGAAGATTTCATCCCAGTATCTAGCAGTGGTCAGTATACCGTTGCCTAGCACGTAGAGGTCTGTGCAACCCTCCAAGGATATGCCTCCCCAGACAATCACTGACCAACTGCCAAACCGATCATGCTGGATGATGTTGCAGGCTGCATAACGTTCATCAAGAAATCTCCAGACTCTTTCACGTCTGTCAAATGTGCCCAGTGTGAACCTGCTCTCATCTGTGAAGAGAACAGAGTGCCAGTGGTAGAGCTGCCCATTGTGATATTCTGTATTGAATGCCAATCGAGTTACATGATGATGGGCTGTGAGCACAGGTCCCACTAGAGGACGTTTGGCCCTCAAGACACGCTCATGGAGTTTCTGACAGTTTGGACAGAAACATGCACACCAGTAGCCAGCTAGAGGTCATTTTATAGGACTTTGGCAGTGCTCAATCTGTACCTCCTCAAACAAAGAAACAAACACCAGTCCTGCTAGTTGGTTGATTCCCTTCTATGACTCTGACAAGCTCACCTTGTGTAACAGACCGTCTCCTGGTATCTCCTACATGATCTTGAGACTATTTTGGGAGAAACAGCAGACCTTCTTGCAATGATATGTATGGATGTGCCATCCTGGATCAACTGGACTGCCTGTGCAACATGTAGGTACCACCTCATGCTACCAGTAGTGACAACATGGGCACTAGCAAAATGCAAAACTAGAGAAGAATCAATGAGGAAGGATAAGGAGAGAGCAATTATCTATGGCCACCACTTGTAAATCCATTCCCTTTTGGGGGTTTGTCTTGCTGTTGCCCCTCCAGTACGCCTGTCATCACTTTCATTTGCACCAGAGCAGACTGATTCACATTTGCTTATGCTTCCTAACTGGACAGACTGATATCGCTGAAGCTTAATTTACTTGGTGTTAGACGGTGATGATTAAGCGTTGACAATTTTTTGTGCAGTGAATATCCTGATAACAAACAAAGGGGCTTAAATAAATCATTTTGAAAATAAACTCTGCAGAGAGCAAAGTGAGAGCAGTAGGGAATACATTACAGCCTGTGCTGTAATTTTGCAAGACGTTTTTCTTTTGAGATGGCTGTCTTTGCATTATGGGCATGATGTAGAACACATTTGAATTGAAAATTGTTATTCCCAAAATGTTATTATCATTAACTTTATTATCTTGAGAACACAGGAAAAAGGTGGATTTTACTGAAATCATTTTGTCCATGTTGGTACATATTACAAATTGATTAATTGAGTGGTACACCCCTGAAAGTCATAAACTCTCCTTTTTAGTTTTATTTCTTAAATCTTCCATGTTTCTTTGGCTGTAATGAAAAATATTGAAATGGAAAAGATTTTCTGCATGTAGTAAAAGGAGAAGATTTCCCTCAACCATTGGCTTAATGCATAAAAAATTTAAGAGGCCTCAAGGACATGGGATTACAGGGCAATGAAATTACAGTTACCATCCATGGCTCATAAGATGAAGCCATTTGCTTTCAAAGTCACTTTATTCCCTTTCAATGAAATATTTATTGGCATTAAAAAGGGGTTGAAAAAAGCATGCTTGATGGATCTCTTGCTTCAACTGTTGCATATCAATCTGGCGGGGTGCTTTGCAATAAAAAATGGAAGTGGTAAAAAAAGTGTCTGGGGAGTGGAGGATCAAAGCCTTTAAAGAGAGCACAGTTTCCAAATGACATAGCACCACCTCTGGCATGCTCCCCGAGGAATAGGGACCAGATAGACAAGTAGAAAATGCATTTTGCAGAAATCATATTAAAAGTTGTATGAAATGTGAAGTAATCCTCTATGGGGGTGACCTCTTTCATTCTGAGTTCAATTGGAGTGTAAAGCTCAGCATTTCTCGGAGGGACTGTGTTTTTGAATTCTGAATCTGTGTACTTTTGTTTTTTATTACCTGTTACATGCAATAAAATTCAAGTGACATAACCACAATGATTAAAGAAGGGCATGGCACATGTAAGTGACTTATACAGTTTGCAAAGTGTTTTTTTAAGTTATATGATACCATAGTGGTTAAAATCTGCGCCTCACAGCTCCAGGAGTCTGTATGTAAATCCTAGCCTTTTCACCATCTGGATCAGATTTGCACATTTGCTTTATATCCAGGTGGGTTATTTATTGCTCCAGTTTCTCCAGTTTCTTCTCTCATCCCAAAGACACACAAGTTAGTGTGAAAAGGGAAAAACATCCAGTATGCAGCGGTCCTGTGGGCGAAAATGCCGTTGATGCTAGAGGTCAGAGGAGAATGGGCCGACTGATTCAAGCTGATAGAATAGCAACTTTGACTGAAATAACCACTCGTTACAACCAAGGTATGCAGGAAAGCATTTGTGAAGCCACAACATGCACAACCTTGAGGCGGATGGGCTACAACAGCAGAAGACCCCACCGGGTACCACTCATCTCCACTACAAATAGGAAAAAGAGGCTACAATTTGCACGAGCTCACCAAAATTGGATAGTTGAAGACTGGAAAAATATTGCCTGGTCTGATGAGTCTTGATTTCTGTTGAGACATTCAAATGGTAGAGTCAGAATTTGGCATAAACAGAATGAGAAAATGGATCCATCATGCCTTGTTACCACTGTGCAGGCTGGTGGTGGTGGTGTAATGGTGTGGGGGATGTTTTCTTGGCACACTTTAGACACCTTAGTGCCAATTGGGCATCGTTTAAATGCCACGGGCTACCTGAGCATTGTTTCTGACCATGTCCATCCCTTCATGACCACCATGTACCCATCCTCTGATGGCTACTTCCAGCAGGATAATGCACCATGTCGCAAAGCTCGAATCATTTCAAATTGGTTTCTTGAACATGGCAATGAGTTCACTGTACTAAAATGGCCCCCACAGTCACCAGATCTCAACCCAATAGAGCATCTTTGGGATGTGGTGGAACGGGAGCTTCGTGCCCTCGATGTGCATCCCACAAATCTCCATCAACTGCAAGATGCTATCCTATCAATATGGGCCAACATTTCTAAAGATTGCTTTCAGCACCTTGTTGAATCAATGCCACGTAGAATTAAGGCAGTTCTGAAGGCGAAAGGGGGTCAAACACCGTATTAGTATGGTGTTCCTAATAATCCTTTAGGTGAGTGTATATATATATATATATATATATATATATAGTAAAAGATGAAGCAACAGACAACATAAAGGTTTGGCATTTCCGGCCCCGTATACTGGAAAATTATCCACAGCAAAAAAGAAATACAGATCATATACATGAAATAATAGTTTTCACATTTGCACGACACCAAAGATGGCGTTGGCGGACATTTTATGGAGGAGGAGCCGGAAGTGGAGGAATGCTGGGAAGGAACCGTGGTGGAAGATGGGACTGATGACGTCAGTAGTAGTAGACGGAGGAAGGGCGGAAGTAACGTGCTGCGGGAAGAAGGAGGCTTATGGCGGCGGAGTGTCTTTTTTTCTGTAAGAAATAAAAGGAGAAAGGTTAGTACCCGCCACTCCCTGCCGCAATGTCTTCCCAGCGTATCAAGGTCCGTCCATGGGTCCCCTACTCAGCGTCGCGTGATATATATATATATATATATATATATATATATATATATATATATATACTTGTAATAAATTGTAAAATGTTACTATATATTATGTAAAAATTCTACAAAGGCAGCAAAGAAAGTAGATAGACGGCTTCAACAAGGCAGAATATATGAGAGCAGGACTGTGATATCCCGTGTAGTGGGAAGTAGCCCCAGCCTACACTCTGGACATCTGATAGTTCATGAACCGAACGGGATCAATGGAGAGAAGAGACACAGACAAAAATTGAAGGGTGAATGGTGCAAGTTTATTTACAAGAGTGCTGTACACAAAAAAATGCAGTAGTGTCAGGTGGGCTTTGAGACACAGTCCTTTAACCCTGACACTTCAAAAAGAAAATAAAAACAAACAAAAAGGAAAAATATGGTGTATTTATAAAAACAGTGTACTCCTACAAAAACTACACACACACATTCCAATAATGAAGGTTGTCTTCTCTTATCCCGGGTTCAAGACGTTCCTCCAGCAGGAAAGGAAAATGCACAAAAACAAGTGTGCATATATACAAAAATAAAACAATTGCACCAAACCCAAAATCAAAAACTATCCCAGCACCAAATAAGTATATATACCTCCACCAAGAATAATCACTAGGAGATATATAACTCTATATACAAAAGAATATATGCAAAAGCCACCAAAATTACAACTGCTCCTACAAATAGCTCAGCAGTGCTTATTCCTACTTCAGCTCTCCACTGGCGACCCCTGTTGGCGGTAACTCTTTAAATATAACCGGCAAGATTGTCCAGCCAATCTGCCAACACGTCTACCTCATGCACCTATCCCGGTAGACGGTAGCGCATTCACGCCACGCGCCGAGACACGCCCTGGGTAATTAGGTATTTAAAACCTAACTCCTGTGGGTCGCGCGCGTATAAACCCTCCAGTACAGCCAACGGCAATGCTGAGCTCAAGCACGCTCGTTGCTGTCTCACCAGTAAATAAACCATTTTTGACGTTATGGGATCCCCATCTCTGATTCAAACAAATGCCGGCCCTCTCCTTTAGGCGCGCCGCACTTTAAACCGCCTGCACAGGGCATGCTACGAGGACACCGGTGTGTAAAAATGAACACATGCGGCGGAGCCCGTACTGGCCATTATACCGGCCCCACGTGTGTCCAACACCCCGCGCCTCACAGCGCTCACCCGCTAGACGGCCCCATGTTACCGCGACAGCGCCCTGAACACACCAACAGTAAGTGCACTTTCTTATAGCGATATAAATGCTGCTACTTACTTAAGTTTGGTAAGACGCGACCCGCGCATTACCACAGGGACATACAATCATCTGGAGGAACAGAAGAATGTTGTGATGTTATCACTGCGGGAAAGATCAGAATGTCAGGAAGTTGTAGAAATTTCATTCATCAAAATCTTTTTCTTCTTTTGGCTGCTCCCATTAGGGGTTGCCACAGTGGATCATCTTTTTCCATATCTTCTTGTCTACATCTTGCTTTGTTACACTCATCACCTGCACCCCTCTAACCACATCCATAAGCCTACTCTTAAGCCTTCCTCTTTTCTACTTGCCTGGCAGCTCTATCCTTAGCATCCTTTTCCCAATATATCTAGCATCTCTTCTCTGCACACGTGGAATAAAAAGCTTTCAGGTATTTTCCAGTGTGTCAGGCGTCTGTGGAGGATCAAGGAGGGGCAAGAGTTTTTACTTTAAACAGTGATCAGATCCCTGGCATGCGACTTCACGCTACAGTTTGGGTCCGTACGCGGTCCCCTAATCGCACGTGCGTGACACTGGCAAGACTCATAAAAACTCAAGTATATAAAATGAGGAGAAACCACGGAGAAGCCAGAAGCTGTCTTCATGCCGGTGAACATCCTGCTGGACTGGACTCGTACAGCATTCCCTACTGAAGAATGAATGGCGGCTGTATGTTTCATTGGCTTCTGCCTGGCCTGGATAAGTATGTATGAATAATTATGCATTGTATTTTGGGGGTGGAAGTTACATTTATAAGAAAGTTAAATACATATATCTCTTTTTGTACCATATTTCTCTTGTCTGATTATTTCCGCCATGGTAACAAAAGGGATGGGTATGGCTCAAGTTTGTTTCTGCATCAAGAAAGAACACAATCCCATGGAGCAAGCACCCTTTGCTGGATACAGATCTTATTTAGGCTTTGCCGTATCGACTCACAATTTGCTCCTACTAAAATTAATCTTAACAGTTTTAGTTTTTAAATACAAGCTCTGATAAAGACACCATGAAATGTATAATGTTAAGGTCACTGCATCCTAATAGTTTAATCACATATACCCTTGAATAATTTCCTGATTATTACAAAGTTCTAAATCTAGACAGGTCCCCCACCCCAAGATGGTGCTTTAACATGCTGTGTTAAAAAACAGTCACTGATTACATCTGGAAACTCTCAGTTCTTGTTGCTCCACTATTTGTAAGGTTAGCCCAGTTAAGATCTGGGTAGTTAATATCCCACCATGACTACAATATCCCACTATAACTTGCCTTTATAATGTTATTCTAAGAGACGTATATTAAAACTGTCATTTACATTGTTAGTCTGATTTGATATTATGGCCATTTATCCATCTGTGCACAATTTATTCATGAAACCAATGAACCAACTTCCAAGTATTCCTTTCTTTAGTACAACTTCAAGTATTCTTTTTTGTTTTGTTTTTTAACAAAAGCAAACATTTTACATGTTCAGTAATCACATTATGATGCTATTTATTTCATGGCTCCAAATTATGTTTTGTGTAGATGGGTTTATCATCAAACCAAATACTTCAAATTGCTAGGTTGCTGTTTTGGTGTGAATTATCTGAATATATGAAGACAATGTATTCTCTCCTGAACTTTAGGTAGTGGAAATGTGACTTACATAAGTATTACATACATGGTGAACAGTATTACAAAGCTCTTTTACATTTAAACACTGTAAAGTATTAGTAAATGGAACGATTTCCCCAATTATAAACAACAAGGTCAACACCAAAGCTGTAACAAAGGACAGGATGAGTTCAAGTTCCTTCTGTTAACTGCTCCGTAAAGAAAAATATACACTTTGGACTGAAAACTAAAGATAGATTTGATAACCTAAAAATAATGTATCACATTATGTACAGTATTCCATCCATCCACTCAGAGTTTGAAAGAAATTCATCTTAGATGTGGGCCTTTAAATAGAAGAAACCACAGAAATTGATTAAAAACTTGCAAAGGCCTATGTTGTTTCAAGATGAAGCAGAAACATATTTTAAGAAAATTATAATTAAAAAATTGGGAGTGCACTCCCCTCAACTTTATTGTATACTGAGATAGAGAAAAAGGTCATCAGAACCTCTTCCAGTTGAGCAATATTTCTCAAATAATGTATCTGTTTGTTTCTCATCATAACTAATTTTCTATTTATAATCAAACTTTATATTAAAATGATATTTTCGAACTTAGGGAGGTCAAAAATGGTGGTGGAATTTTTACATGATTATATATGCATTACTTTAATTACGTGCAAAGTAAAAAGAGCAGTAGACACCTAAAAACATAGGAAAAGTGTTAGTATTATATAATACTAGATGTGTAAGCCCGTGCTGTAAAAAGCCTGGAGTCCTAGAAACTATTGAAATCGTCAGAAAGAAAATTAAAATGTAGAGATGTCAGGTAATTGAAAGGAACTACTCTGGGTATGTCTCCTCCTAGGGGGATTCGTTTGGCTGACGTGCTCGCCTCACATGTGCATTAGCGGTGGGAGGAAAAGTAAAAGGGATACCGCAATGCCAATGTTAGTGGCTTAGCTGTCTTTCATCTGAGGTTTCATTTTGCTGGCATGCTGCCCCAGCTTGTGTTATTAGTGGCTAAGCAAATTTTCTGTTTCCAACTCCACCTCTCACTTCTGGGCCATACAGACACACACACTTGCACACATAGATGTTTATATATAAAGATTTGCTGCAATAAATTGGTATAGGTAAAACTGTATTTACCTACATTTAATTATGATAATGATCGCATAAATAAAAAAAAAATCATAAAATTAAACGTATTACCAGGAACATGACGGGGACATACAGTCATGTGAAAACATTAGGACACCCTTTGAAAGCATGTGGTTTTTTGTAACATTTTTAATAAATGGTTATTTCATCTCCGTTTCAACAATACAGAGAGATTAAAGTAATCCAACTAAACAAAGAAAACTGAAGAAAAGTCTTTTCAAGATCTTCTGTAAATGTCATTCTACAAAAATGCCTATTCTAACTGAGGAAAAAGATAGGACACCCTTGCCCCTAATAGCGAGTGTTACCTCCTTTGGCTGAAATAACTGCAGTGAGACGGTTCTTGTAGCCATCTACCAGTCTTCGACATCGGTCTGAGGAAATTTTACCCCACTCCTCAATGCAGAACTTTTTCAGCTGTGAGATGTTTGAGGGGTTTCTTGCACGTACAGCCCTTTTCAAGTCACCCCACAGCATCTCAATGGGATTCAAATCTGGACTTTGACTTGGCCATTCCAGGACTCTCCATTTCTTCTTTTTCAGCCAATCTTTGGTTGATTTACTAGTATGTTTTGGGTCATTGTCATGTTGCATGGTCCAGTTCCGCTTCAGCTTTAATTTTCTAACTGATGGTCTCACATGTTCTTCAAGCACCTTCTGATACACAGTAGAATTCATCGTGGATTCTATGATGGTGAGCTGACCAGGTCCTGCTGCAGCAAAGCAGCCCCAAACCATGACACTTCCACCTCCATGCTTCACAGTTGGTATGAGGTTCTTTTCTTGGAATGCTGTGTTTGGTTTACGCCAAACATGTCCTCTGCTGTTGTGTCCAAATAATTCAATTTTGGACTCATCTGTCCAAAGAACATTATTCCAGAAGTCCTGGTCTTTGTCAACTTTATCTCTGGCAAATGTCAGTCTGGCCTCGATGTTTCTCTTGGAAAGCAAAGGTTTCCTCCTTGCACACCTCCCATGCAAGTTAAACTTGTACAGTCTCTTTCTGATTGTAGAGGCATGTACTTCTACATCAACAGTAGCCAGAGCCTGCTGTAGTTCTCGAGATGACACTTTAGGGTTTTGGAGACCTCTTTTAGCATCTTGCGGTCTGCTCTTGGGGTGAACTTGCTGGGGCGACCAGTCCTGGGCATGTTGGCAGTTGTTTTGAAAGCCCTCCACTTGTAGACTATCTTCCGGACAGTGGAATGGCTGATTTCAAAATCTTTGAGATCTTTTAAATCCCTTCCCAGACTCATAGGCTGCTACAATCTTTTTTCTGAAGTCCTCTGACAGCTCTTTTGTTCTCACCATGGTGCTCACTCTCACTTCAACAGTCAGGAGCACACCAAACTAAATGTCTGAGGTTTAAATAGGGCAAGCCTCATTCAACATGCAGAGTAACGATCTACTAATTATGTGCACCTGGTGCGATATACCTGTGTGAGATCTGAGCCAATTTAAGAGGGAATACATGTGAGGGTGTCCTATCTTTTTCCTCAGTTAGAATAGGCATTTTTGTAGAATGACATTTACAGAAGATCTTGAAAAGACTTTTCTTCAGTTTTCTTTGTTTAGTTGGATTACTTTAATCTCTCTGTATTGTTGAAACGGAGATGAAATAACCATTTATTAAAAATGTTACAAAAAACCACATGCTTTCAAAGGGTGTCCTAATGTTTTCACATGACTGTAGCAGCTTATTGTTCCTATTACATCTTTATATTTACATGGCATGTTCAATGCTTACACATTATTGTTAAACTGATGATGTAAAAATTTAAATAAAATTAATAATAGTTCAGATAATATGTTATACTGAATACAGTTTTTAATATTTTGTACACATTTATATTTCCATGATACAAAAAATTTGGATGGATGTTTAAATAAAATACAACTTCCGGTTGAGTAATTTTTCTCAAATTACATACCTGTTTGATTTTTATCATTATAAATATCTATACAAAATTTGAATCATCTATCTATAATTATAACCACAGTTTACTTCAAAAATTCTCAAAAGTATTCAGTTAAAGAAAGTATTCAGCTAAAGTACAACCGACAACCAGAAGTGGCCCAAATGTTGACAGGATTCCTTATTTTTTATATAAAGCATGTGTACAACATCTCATTGACTGAGGTCAAAGCGTTTTCGAGTTATCATGTTTACACACAGACACAAAGACAGATATAGAGGTAGTTTCAAAAATGGTATTTTCAGACTCAGGAAGGCCTAAAACGTCAAGGTTCATCAATATCTTGAGGTCAAATTATACTACTCTATTGTATATACTCTACTGTAGGAATAAAGCTGGACAGTTTAACATCTGTAGCAGAGTGACGGGCAATAAGCAAACTCCTGTCAATCATGAAGAATCCACTGCATCCACTGAACAGTGTCATCTCCAGGCAGAGGAGTAGCTTCAGTGACAGACTTTTGTCACTGTCCTGCTCCACTGACAGACTGAGCAGATCATTCCTCCCCCACACTATGCGACTCTTCAATTCCACCCAGGGGAGTAAATGCTAACATTATTCAAAGTTATTGTTTGTTTTTACATGCATTTTTATTACTCTTTAATTTAGTATTGTTTTTTGTATCAGTATACTGCTACTGGATTACATGTGAATTTCCTCTTGGGATTAATAAAGTATCTATCTATCTATCTATCTATCTATCTATCTATCTATCTATCTATCTATCTATCTATCTATCTATCTATCTACTAGAAAGTAACAACAGATCTTCTAATTGATATGCATAATTATTACAGAACTAGCAAAATACCCGCGCTTCGCAGCGGAGAAGTAGTGTGTTAAAGAAGCAATGAAAAAGAAAAGGAAACATTTTGAAAATAACGTAACATGATTGTCAATGTAATTGTTTTGTCACTGTTGTGAGTGATGAGTGTTGTTGTCATATATATATATTTACACACACACACATAAACATATATATATACATATCTATACATATACACATATATACATACATATATATATATCTACATATATACACATACATATACACACACACATAAATACATACACACACATATATACACACAAATACATATATACATACACACACACATATATAAACATATATATACATATACATACATATCTACATATATACACACACACAGCTATTTCGTATCAGTGCAATACGCTGCTTGTTAAAATGGATAACTCCCGCTCTTACGTGCAAGTCTGCGTGGATATTATGAACTATCGTATTTGTTCAAGTTCTATTTAAATTTTAAATAGAAGGAATTTTTATTTAGTCGACAGAAATATCTTTGGTAGGAATGGTAAAAACAGACAGGAATATTATTCCTGAATAAATCAACTCAAACCTTAAACAACTTATAATATTTTGCTCTCCATAAAAATATATCCTGTCTAAATTATACAAGTTAGAAATAAAGTAAACGTTAAAAGAACAAACATTCAAATTTCTTTACTCTTATGTAATTTTATATAAAAAATAAACTTAGATTTTAAATATCCCAAAAGATTTTGCTCTCCATAAAAATATATCCTGTCAAAATTATACAAATTCAAATATGAACATGCTGCATAACAAAACCTGGAAATATAAATAAAATGTGTTCCTTTCAGCAATAACAAATCAAATCATTCAGTTGTCTTTGCTCATATGTCATTTTAGAGCTGGACGCCTGGCATCTTTTTTTGGCCACAGGTTCGTTTCTGTTTGGTGTGAGGTTCTGTGTTGTGGAGATTCTCAGGATGGATTGCAGGTGCTCATCAGTGAGGCGACTCCTGTGTGCTGTTTTGTTAGTCTTTATCACTGAGAAGAGCTTCTCACACAGATATGTGCTACCAAACATGCACAAGGTTCGAGCCGCATGTAGACGGACTTTTTTTGTTCTTCAAAGTCACCAAAGCGCCGTGCAAACTCAGTGCGCTCAGTTTATCAGCAAAGTGCGTATTTGGGAACACCGTTGTGACGACTTGGTTTAACATTACTTGGTAACAGGGAAAGTGGGGCAAGGTGAACTGGTGCATTTGTGTCTCCCATAAAAGCAGCTTCACTTGAAATCACTTTGTGATTGTGCAAGTTAATTTTTTGGATTTTTGTTTATCATTGGCTGAGCTTTCAAAGTAGCAACTTCCTTTTAATATATGACATGCCTTATGGAAACAGTAGTATTTCAGCAGTGACATTAAGTTTATTGGATTAACAGAAAATATGCAATATGCGTCCTAACAAAATTAGACAGGTGCATAAATTTGGGCACCCGAACAGAGATATTACATCAATACTTAGTTGAGCCTCCTTTTGCAAATATAACAACCACTAGACGCCTCATGTAGCCTTTGATGAGTGTCTGGATTCTGGATGGAGATATTTTTGACCATTCTTCCATACAAAATCTCTCCAGTTCAATTAAATTTGCTGGATGCCGAACATGGACAGCCTGCGTCAAATCATCCCATAAATTTTTGATGATATTCAAGTCAGGGGACTGTGGTGGCCATTCCAGAACATTGTACTTCCCCCTCTGCATGAATGCTTTTGTAGAATTTGAACTGTGTTTTAGGTCATTGTCTCGTTGGAATATCCTACCCCTGTGTAACATCAAGCTTGTTACTGATGCTTGAACATTATCCTATTATAGTATATCAAGAACTTGTTGCTATTGGGGTTGAATTCATTCGATTCTCGACTTTAACAAGGGCCCCAGTCCCTAAACTAGCTACACAGCCCCACAGCATGATGGAACCTCCACCAAATTTGACAGTAGGTAGCAGGTGTTTTTCTTGGAATGCAGTGTTCTTCTTCTGCCATGCAAAGAGCTTGTTATGACCAAATAACTCAATTTTTGTCTCATCACTCCAAAGCACTTTGTTCCTAAATGAATCTGGCATGTTTAAATGAGTATTTGCATACGAGCGACTCTGTTTGTGGCGTAAGTGCAGAAAGGGCTTCTTTCTCATCACCATGCCATACATATGTTGTTTGTGCAAATTGCGCTGAATTGTAGAATAATGTACAGATACACCATCTGCTGCAAGATGTTCTTGCAGGTCTTTGGAGGCGATCTGTGGGTTGTCTGTTACCATTCTCACAATCCTGCTTATATGCTGCTCCTGTATTTTTCTTGGCCTACCAAACCTGGGTTTAACAGCAACTGTGCCTGTCTGTGGCCTTCCATTTCCTGATTACATTCCTTACAGCTGAAACTGACAGTTTAAACCTCTGAGATAGCTTTTTGTAGCCTTCCCCTAAACCATGATACTGAACAATTATTGTTTTCAGATCTTTTGAGAGTTGCTGTGAGGATCCCATGCTGTCAGTCTTCAGAGGAGAGTCAAAGGGAAGCACAACTTGCAATTGACCACCTTAAATACCTTTTCTCATGATTGGACACACCTGTCTATGAAGTTCAAGGCTTAACAAGCTAATCCTACCAATTTGGTGTTGCAAGTAATCTGTATTAAGCAGTTACATGCATTCACATCAGCAAAATTACAAGGGGACCCACATTTTTAAACAGCCAGTTTTTCACATTTGATTTAAACTCACACAACTAAATACTGCTTCACTAAAAATCTTTGTTCGTAAAACACCCCGATACTCAGATGTTCCCAGGAAATGAAAGACATACCACTGTTATCTTTTTTGTTGAAAGTAAATTATTATGCAGGCTGAGAGGGGTTCCCAAACTTTTTCATATGACTGTAAATGCTGAAAGCACCTTGTGTTGTAAAACGTAGTACTGTATCCAGGCATGACGTCTCTTTAACTTTCCCAAAAAAACTAGAAGTCTTTATACAGGTAACTGAATTTTTACATTTACTTTCAGTGAATGTTAAGAGAGTTGATTACAAAATGTACATGCTTTCCATAACCTTGCCATCTTTTTGATGGTTGCACATAATTATACTATGTTCCCACCAAGAATTGTGTTAATGTATTTACTAATAATTATTGCATGAATTTGGAAGATATTGCCTGCTGCCATTGGGGTCTACATGTTTGTATATAGTGCATAATCAAGTGCCACAAACTGAATAGACGATATAGGCAGATGCTGTACATTAATCCTAATGTGCTAAGGGATTCATTTAATCATCCCAGTTTCGAGACACACAGGGACAATGATTATCTCAGAAGCACTGGGTGTGAGGCAAGAATTAACCATGGTGGACAGTACTCCAGTTCTTTTCAGGTCTCCACGGCACACCTAAGCAGGAAGATTGTGCTGTGTGCAATCCAATATAAGACAAATAAAGTTATCAGTTTTGTTTAAATCCAATTATTTACTACAGCTGCTATTTTGAAATGGTGTGATGCACCATGATTTATTGCACACTACACACTTGCTTCATCTCTCTCCCTCATTATCAATCACTAGACAATCGAAGCATGGGTGTGCATGATGATACCAAAGATAGCAATACTTTTGTGAAACAAGCCAAATATGTTTGTTTTTGTTTTTTGAGCGACAGGAATAAGCTTCCTTAATATGTTTACCATTGCAGTTTAGCCTGTTTTAAAATTGTCTGAAAATATTTCTATTCATATATAGGCTATAAAGATTGCCACAATGGTACTGGATGGATCCAGTACCATGGGTTTAAATCCTCACACCAGATCGTTTTCCTTCTTGGGTTTACATTTTCTTTCCTTGTCTCCTGGGGTTTGTCTGCTGACACTCCAGCTTATTTATGTGCTAGGTAAATTGGAGATTCTGTATTTGCCCCAGTGTGTGTGTCAATATAGGAGTCTGCCCAAGTAAGCCCTGTGATGGACTGACGACTTGTCCATGGCCATTCTTGACTTGCACCAAAGGCTTGGGGCCCTGTGACCTTCAGTTAGATTAAGAAAGTCTGAGAATGTTACATTATGGTAAACACCAATCCGTATTCACTCATACTGGGCCACTTTAGTTTTCTGCCACATTTAAATGTCAGCATTTAGAGAAACCGAGCTGACTAAGTGTAGAGAAGCAGTGACAGGGATCTGTTCAGGTCAGATTTTACAGCTGTGAAGTAACAGGGGTAAACATTAAAAGTGTGACAAACCTACATCACTAAAATTCCAATTATTACATAATTGACTCACAAAGCAAAATTGTAAAAAATGTCCCACTTTCATAGTGTTGACTTACACCTCTTCAAAACAAGATAAACTTCAGTATCCACTGTATGCCATATAAAATGAAGCATTCATATTGTTAAGGCATATTACTTATTTATTATAAGAGTAATTACTGCATCTTTCTCCCAGTCATAATCTAGTTTTACAAAAGCAACAGTCGATGTTATACTGTACCATCGTATCATGGCATCAGTTCATTTGTGAAACCAGTGCCTTAAAGCATTGTGATTTTTTTCCACTTCTCTTTTTTGCAATACGTAACAATTCCTATCAAGTTAATTAAAAAAAAACTTTAAAGAAACATTGTTGCAATGGCAATCATATACATTCGTCTGAAAAATGTAAGAACTTTAAGAAATACTAAATAATAATAACTGCATTTCTAAACCCATAACATATTAGTAAACATATTTTTAAATCTATTTTAAAGACCCAAATATAAAAACACAAGTACAAAGGTTTATTATTCAGAGACTCTGGATAGCATGTCTCCCTTACAGACAATAAAATACACTATGTAAAATGTCAAATATTAAAAAGCACAAAATATATTCTGGTATATTTTCATTGCATTGCAAACTATTACACAAATTTCAGTGCTACAATGAAAGATTTTTTCCAAGGACAGTTCAGTGTATGACCCTTGGAAAATATGTAACAGTCCTTTTAAATCATGTTTTTTTTTTCATGATTATAAACCGTATTTAAGCATAATGTATATTCTGGCAAAAATGACATTTTCAGCATGGTATTTATTGACGTACATTTAAGGACAAAAAGGAAAATTGGAACCATTGTATTTTTATCCACTCTAACCCAATGTAGGGTCTATTCTGACACCAACTGATGCCCACAATACAAGGCCAGCTGGTCACACGGCACACTCAAATAGCGGCGCGTGCACACAATCACAGATGGGCAATTTAATGACATCAATAAACCTGGCAGCATGTCCGTCAACTGTGGTGAATGACTGAAGACCCTAGAAGGAACACACATCAACATTAAGGACAGCCTGTGACCCACCAGAGAAGGTAACAAAGCCCAAGTGCACCTCTACCAGCTACACCACAGGATAACTTTCTTGTATGAATCAATCGTTGTTTCATTTTCCAAACGTAATTATTACAATACAGGGTCATAGCAGTATGCTTGTGTAAATATGACACAAAAAAGAACTGAAGACATTAATAAGTTTTGTATATCACAAATGCTTTTAGAAATTTAAATTTATGAACACTTTTCTCAAAAACTCATTTAATGCCCTATATAACCCAAAGACTGATATTCCAAAATTATCGGAGCCTATTCCCACGATTGTTCAATGTCCATGTTGTTGATCAGTGTGTTTAGATTTATGAAATGTCTCATTCTATGCTTGTTCTTTTTCAATGCTGAATATAAGATAACAAGTCTCCAGGTGATCCAAACCCATCTTATGTTCAAACTGAGGCTGCAAGTCTTCTGGAGTCAATCCCATCAGGAAATGCAAACTAATTTCTTCATAAAGTGTTTCACCAACATCATCTGCAAAAAAAAGATTAAAAAAAAAGAAAATCATGTTTGTTAACTTTTAATGCCACATTTTCAGGCCAATATACAAACATGTAGCATACTTTTGCTATCTAAATTAATCTAACTACACTAATAATCAAAAACAAGCACTCTGTCTGAGTGGAGAGACTGTTTCACTGTTAATATTGTAGACTCAACCTGAAATATTGTGGCTTGTTATTTATTAGACTGAGAAACTGGATTGGGAACCGCAAAGAACAATCCTAAATATTCAAATCAAAAGCAAAGTCTAATAAAAATAATGCATTTACAGTTAAACACTGGCTCATGTTTAGGTGAAGGAGTAGAAAACTGGGCTCTAGGCATGTGCGCTTAATTATAGAGGAGAGGGACATTTCACTTGCAGGAAAAGAAGACAGAACTTTTGTGAAAATTAAAATATATATATCTTCATGCATAGCACAAAAACTAGACTGAGACTTTTGAATTTGAGATGATCTCTCGAATTCTGCAATGCCTCCAAATAAGAAAAGTGCATGGATACGCAACAGCCCCTGGATGGCTGCTGTATATATCTGGGATTTTGACTTATGGATGTGAAGTTTGTCTCATTGGAATGTTATGTGACAGATGGTGGGTGCACTGAACAATGTTAACATATGTTAATATTTTTGTTCACTGTGATGTGTGCCTTTTTAAACAAACCACTCATAAGAAACACATCTTACAGATGCAAAATGACTTCCATAAACAATGAAATGTAAATGCTGAAAGCACCTTGTGTTGTAAAGTATAGTACCGTATCCAGATGCAATTAGATTTGTTCATTACGAATCTTTAAAATTTCCAAAAAAACTAACACGTCTTTATACAAGTCAGATAATCGAATCTTCACCTTAATTGCTATTGAATGTTAGAGAGATTACAAACTGTACATGCTTTCTGTAGCCCTGTCATATTTTTCTGATGGTTGCACACAACTATAGTATGTTGCAAAAGAATTGTGTTATTTCCTAACAACTATTACATTAATTGGCAAAAATATTGCCTGCTGCCATTGGTGTCTTCTTATATGTGCATAGTGCGTAATCAACTGACAGGAATTGAAGAGATGATATAGGCAGATATTGTACTGTACATTAATTCTAATGTGCTAAAGGATTAATGTAATCCTCCCAGTTTCGTGTCACACGGGGACAGAAATTGTCCCAGCAGCACTAGGTGTAAGGCAAAAATTAACCGTGCTAAATGGTATCATGGTTCCTTGCAGGTCTCCATGGCACACCCAAGCAGAAAAGAGTGAATTTGGAAATAGGTGGGTGAGCACTAATGAAGTGCCACGTTTGTTCTGTTTTCAGTTCACACTGCACAAGTGCCACAGACTCCCCATTTCCATGCTGTTTTGACTGACATTCAAGTACATCACTTCCACAAACTAGTGAAGCTACCTGTAACGTTGTGAACATTTTGCTGGGGCCTCCTATGTTTAGTTCGCTCACAACAATATCAGTGTGTCCTACATGGTCGTGCTGTGATATTTTGCTTGTTTAATCCACTAACCGCTATTCTTACATATACAGACCAGCAAATTCCCAGGGATTACACTAGGCCTTGTCCTGGGAAACTGCCTTCCTCATTAACTTGACTTTGTTCATACATGCCCTGGATCAGCGTTGGAAAAGGTTACTTTTAAAAGTAGCTTAGTTTTATTACTCAATACATGTAACTTATTATAACATGCAATATGTCACAGTGTGTTACTTTTACTTCTTTTGTATGAAAAACTGCTCATTTCACTGGGCCACCATTTGGTATTAACTCCTAAACTCGTATACGAACCTTCATGAAACAGACCAGAATTTTATAAATATCTTGTATTTTATAAATATATCTAGTTCTTCATGTGCTGTTAAGTAAATAACTTCCATCCCCTTTTTCCAGCCCCAGTGTGAACTCCTGAAGATTTGCAATATGAACAATGGTCAGTGCGCTACCTTGATCACACTGTTTCAGCATGTCTACAGCAAACAGCTGGATGAAAACTAAAGGGACACTTTATTTATTGGTTTCCATTATTGGATTGCATGCAGCACACACTGTGACCCTAACTTGGGTATATTAAGTTTACCCCAACAGGATTACCTATTACTTTTATTCAGTTCTTTTCACATGATTGCCTAACTTCATCCTCACTAGCTGTTACAGGATGGTCAGATCAAGCACGTGCATGATGTTACCAACCTCAGCAGCCAATACATCTGACAAAATAAAGTATTTTGTCATGACTTGGATTGTTGGGAATACATTTTTTTTGTTTTTGCTTTTAAAGTAATGCAGGTATTTGTGCTTCTATAAAATAAGTATTGCATTAGGTTACATATAAATTAAAAAAATAACCTGACTGCATAAGGCAAATTAAACACAACACTGCCTTGACCCAAGAATTTGATAAAATCCTGCCATATCCTGTATTTGTGAAAGTTTTAAATGAAGAATGCTTTCTCTTGGTTCCTTAGGAAAATAGTGGGAACTGAAGAACTTTGAAAACAAACTGAAACTAACCTTTAAATAGTTTAAATAAGCCTTGTATTTAGTGTAAAGATTCTTAATTTAGCACCAATTTTATTTTTACCAAGCTGCATAATGTCTTTGCTTTACACATCTAAAAAAACAATATGAGTACGCACATTCATGTTATGCTATGTCATTTTAAAAGTAAATATGGCAAGAATGTGAAAATAAACTTTTTGAAATTATGAAATAATTACCTTGCATAGAGTTTTTTATTTTATTTTCCTTAAGGCAAAAATGCTGACAAATATTGTGATTAACTTATGTCAAGTTAGTGCTTTTTTGATAGAACTGCTACATCACAATTGAATATAAGGGAGAAGAGCTAAGAAAAAACAGCACTACTATCAAAGACAAATAGATGCACTGGTGTATAGTATAGCTTTACTATATATATATATATATTGTGGCCCCCGGCCGGGGCTGGAGCCCGGCCGGGACGCCCAGGAGGACGTGAGGAGGGCTTGTGCCTCCTCCAGACCGCAGGCGTCCGTCCTGGTTCTGTTGGGGGCCACGGGTTGAGGGCATGGAAGCCCTTCCCTGTAGGGGCCCGTGGTCACCGCCAGGCGGCGCCCCGATGCCGGTTTATCCCGTGCGGTTGCCGGTCGGGCAGGAGCCCGCCGGACGCTTGGAGGACCGGAGGGGGCGAGTGCCTCCTCCAGACAGAGTGGGGCGTCCGTCCTGGTTAGGCAGGGGCCTGGGTACAGGGCTTTGAAGCCCAGCCCTGTAGGGACCCGTGGCCACCATCAGGCGGCGCCCCGGTGCCTAATTATCCCGGGAGCCGCACTTCCGCCACACCAGGAAGTGCCGGGGGGAAGACTTTATGTGGCGCCCGGAGAGCTACCAGGAAGGCAGCCGACACTTCCGCCCAGCGGGGCGTGGCCAAGGAACAGATGGCGGAAGCACCTGGGGCTCAACCGGAGCATTATTTAAGGGGCCGCCTCCCTCCAGTCATTTGGTGGAAGTCGGGAGGAAGCAGACGGAACTGGAGAGAGAGGACGAGAGGCGGCCAGGAAGGCACAAAGACTGTGGGCCCTGGACTTTGGGGAATCAGTGCAAGAAGGCACTGGGGGTGCACGTGAGCAAACCTTGTAAATAGTGAATGTAAATAAATGGTGTGTGGTGAAACAATGATGTCCGTCTGTCTGTGCCGGGGCCAGCGTTCACAGTGGCGTAGTCGGCAGGATACTCCGCCTGGTTCAAGGCGGGGACCTGCAGTTAAACAAAATATTTCTGTGAACGGCCCGGCGCAACAGCGGACCCCACACACTGGCCGCGGGAGCGGCCCGTGCACGACCCCGCGGGAGCGTTTCGCCCCAGAAACCGCCTCCGGACAGCGGAATGGCTTTCCCCGAGTGCGGAGGAGAACCCGACATCGCCGGGCGCAGCGGGCTCAGTCGCGCTGTCGAGACGGACAGCCAGGCGGCGTGGCAGCACAGAAGGCCACACCGGGCGGGGCCTCGCATGACGGGATCCGGGAGGTAAGTGCCCTGCCCTGCAATCATCGGCCCTTCGGGGTCGGTCTTACCTCTATTCTTACAGGGAGGGACGAACCGGATCCGCGTCCGTGGCAGGAGCACGCCGGGCCACGGGCTGTCGGCAGCGCGGCGACGGCGGCAGCAAAGAAGGCTGCGGAAACGGAGCCGCTGCGGCTCAAGGAATCGCCGCAGCCACAACGCGCGAAGAGGCACGCCTCCGCACTCGAGCAGGGAAGGCAAGATGGCCGCGGGCCGGATGTCCCGCCCGCTGACAGGCACGGGATTGGCCGGTGTGTCTTGCGTGCCCGCCGATGATTGGATAGAGGCGGGCCCAAGGAATGCCAGTCTCGTGCCAAACCGAGACCCGATTGGGCCAGAGGGAGTGGCCCAGAGGAGGCAGGCGTCGCGTGGAGCTGATGGACAGGTAAGCCCACCGACGTCTGTCTCTCTCTCCACCAGCGGCTCGGCGTGTGTCGGAGGAGTCCCTTCGGCCCGCCAAGCCGTCTTTAGAGGAGCTGCTACGTGTTCTCGCCGCCAGTGTGAGCAGCTGATGGAGGTGGCGGTCGCGAGAAAGCCACCGAGTGAGACGGAGGATCGGGCGCGCGCTGGAACCGGAGGCAGGCAGAACACGGCGGGAGTGGTGAGTGTTGCCGTTCCCGTAGAGCAAGTGGGGGGGTTCGCCGAACATGGCCGTGACCGATTACAGGACGACCGGCTCCGAGTAGGCGACCTCCCAACAACGGATGCGGCGGTGCAGACAGCTAGCGTGGCGAGGAGCTTGAATATGCAGGGGCTGGTAGGATCGGGGCTGCTGAGTGCCCTGGGTCCTAGCGCCTGCGCCCAAGCCTGCAGCTGTCTCCTGTCGCTTGCCTGGACGCAGACGGGCTGGATTTGAGCTTTCGCTGTGCTCAGACCCAGACCGCCAGCGCGTCCAAGAAAAGAAGGAGGAACCGGGGTGAATGCCGGTTCCTCCGATAGGAGAGACGCGCGCTGGGTGCGCGCGTCCGGAGAAGGGCCGTCCTCTGTGCGGGCAGAGGAGATCCCCTGGGCGGCTGGGCGAGCCGCCTGCGAGCAGTGCCGCGGACAACAGGCGGACGGGCATGGAACCTGCGACGGAGGACTTCAGCAGGCAAGTCAGGGGCTGTCGGAGGGGGCAGGAGCACTGCGGGTACGGAGACCGGCAGGGCACTCGGGGTGAGTGTCCTGGCAGTGCTTCTGGCCCTCTTTTCCTTTTTTCCACAGGCCCAAGCCCCGACGAGCGCTGAGGACAACGCCGCCAGGGACCTGCCCTCCTGAAACGGGCGCTCGGAGGGCTCCACGCCGAGAGGCCAATAGTGTCCCAACTGCGGGGAACAGCGGGGGCGAGAGTGGCGCAGACCACAGGGACGCGTTTGCGCCGGGCGGGGGTGCCGAAGACGGATGTCCCAGGGTGCCGTGTTGGACCCTGGGGCATAGTAGGACCCTCACCGGGACGTGCTGCCCTTCGGTTGTGCCGCTCGACCCGTGTCCTCGCTAGCGGTGGGGCACTGTGGCCCCGCCGGGCTGGAGCCCGCCGGGGCCAGGAGGACGTGAGGAGGGCTTGTGCCTCCTCCAGACCGCGAGGGGCGCCCGCCCTGGTTCTGTTGGGGCCACTTGTTGAGGGCATGGAAGCCCTTCCTGTAGGGGCCCGTGGTCACCGCCAGGCGGCGCCCGATGCCGGTTTATCCCGGCGGTTGCCGGTCGGGCAGGAGCCCGGCCGGGGCGCTTGGAGGACCGGAGGGGGCGAGTGCCTCCTCCAGACAGAGTGGGGCGTCCGTCCTGGTTAGGCAGGGGCCTCGGGTACAGGGCTTTGAAGCCCAGCCCTGTAGGGACCCGTGGCCACCATCAGGCGGCGCCCCGGTGCCTAATTATCCCAGGAGCCCGGCACTTCCGCCACACCAGGAAGTGCCGGGGGGAAGACTTTATGTGGCGCCCGGAGAGCTACCAGGAAGGCATCCGACACTTCCGCCACGCTGGGGCGTGGCCAAGGAACAGATGGCGGAAGCACCTGGGGCTCATCCGGAGCATTATTTAAGGGGCCGCCTCCCTCCAGTCATTTGGTGGAAGTCGGGAGGAAGCAGACGGAACTGGAGAGAGGACGGAGGCGCCAGGAAGGCACAAAGACTGTGGGCCCTGGACTTTGGGGAATCAGTGCAAGAAGGCACTGGGGGTGCACGTGAGCAAACCTTGTAAATAGTGAATGTAAATAAATGGTGTGTGGTGAAACAATGATGTCCGTCTGTCTGTGCCGGGGCCAGCGTTCACAATATATATATATATATATATATATATATATATATATATATATATATATATATATATATATATATATACACACACACTATACTATATATACTATATACTATACATATATATGTATAGTGTAGTTTATAACTTACAGTATAGTTTGATAATCCCTGGGCACATTATTAAAGTCGAATGCGTTTTAATAATACCTACATATCCACGGCACTGCCCTGGTGTACTCGGACAACAATTGGACACAGTGATCTGGCAAGTATTAGATATTAGCCACTCACTTGCTAATGATAAACAGATCATTTGGTAACTGCATGTAAAATTATAAACAGTAGCAAATACATACAATACAACCACAGAGATATTCATTAGATTATGAAGTGCTTTTACAGCAAACAAATTTAAAAAGTATGCTCGCTTGAATGGCTAATACCACATTAGCCTATTAATATGATTTAAGTTGTTTCTAATACAGTATGTGTTACTAAATCTACTTGCTGCACAGTGTGAGCTCCATTTCCGAGTGGAAAGCCACTAATTGATCAGCTTTTAACCATATGCTATTGTACACAACAAAGTATTAAAAACAGACATGCAAAGGGGATCTAAAAAAAGTCTCAATAATCTAGCATATTTAATTTAGGGGTCCTGCAACAGACTACTCTGTCAGGACTGATTCTTTCCTTATGTTATAAGCTGCTGAAACAGACTTGAGCTATGCAAAAATATAAATTGGCGGAGGTTGGTGGCAGGATTGGCACTCCAGCCACAGTAAAAAACCTCCTGCTGTTCCACTCTATTCCAACTAGTGTGCTGCTGAGGTGTCACCCATTGCACGGCTGCGCTTGGGTGCTGAGGTGGGATTCTAAGGTGGTTTATCGTGTGCCAAGTGCGGCAATGCGCCGTATCAGTGTACGCTCTCTCTAAGAAGGTTAGAGAATGTTATGTTGCGTAATGTTAGTATCTCTTGAACTTTTTGATGTTCATCTATGACTGATGTAACATACTTGTTTTTTTGCATTAAACATTTTCCTCATTGTTTTTGACATTACAAAAATTGAAAGACTATGCTTTTATGGAATATGTAATCCCACCTTTCACTTCAATCTTGAAATAAAATTGTAGTTTATTGAAATATTGTTAGCTAAATATAACACATCCAGATTAGTGTTTTCTTTCAAATATATTTAAAAGTTACTTTTATTTTATATAAAGTGCACCACTGACTTGAGGATTTTTTAAGTGACATGCTCCTCATCCAAGCTTCCTTAAATGTTTCCAGTTTAACAAGTCAATAAAACCAGAAAACACCAGATGATTTTTCCTTACCTATACATTTATTCCGTATAGTTTTTAAAGTAGCAGACAATGCACCCTCTTGTCCTCTCTCCCTCTCTTCATGGAAGGCATCATTCTCAGCCGCAACCTCCATTGCATTCCGGGCATTGACGACAACCTCTGTAAGGCTGTCTTCCTCAGGCTCTTCAAAATCATCTGGATAATTAAAATCCACTTCATCATTTGCAACTGAAAAATAAATATGATGGCAATACAATATTAGTTTAGATAGAGGAGAAGGTGAATACAACCTTTTTTTTTTTTTTTTACAATGTTGAAATAAAAACATATAACACAATCAAATAGAGGAAATCCTTCTTAAAGTTTTAATGATCAACATATATGTTAAATAATGCAATTTAACTTACTGTTACATAATACATTCAGCATTGCTGTAGTGCTTGAAGCAGGCCAGTTCTTCCATTCTTTGCCATTAGAGACGTATCGGCAGTTAATGTTTGCCTACCAGCATTTCTCACAATGTGCGAATTATATAGATTTAAAAAAAGGTTGTTTCAAAGAGCTTTTGAACTTCTAAGAGGGTCCTTCCCCTCCATTCTCCAAACTACTTTCTGTACAGCTACAAGCTTTGTGCTTTTAGACTTCCAAAGGAGAACAGCACCTGCCCCACTACTATCCCAAATTATTTCTATGTATCAGCACATTCTCTGACCTCCAAGGGGGGACCCCCTTCCCTTTGAATGAAACTGTAACATCAGCATTGCATCTAAAACATTATCTAGGAGGGTGAAGACGCAGAAACAAAATGGATTACTAACAGTTCTTTTTTTCAACTCAAATCACTGGATATGACTAATGGTGCACTAGGAGAATAAAATGAACGCTCATAATCTAGCAGCTTCCCAGTTCACTAATATTGACAAAGATCATCATGCCAGAAACCAGACCTACTATCCTAAGACAAGGAACGTGGTGTGGAGTCACCACCCTGGACAGAGTAGCATATGGAGATGTGCCACTTAGTTGCTCCACTGCCTCATCGAGCATATTAGCACCATGTTTCTTTCAGAAGATATAGAAGTTTAAACTGAAGAGGAAAATTCAGTTATGATTACATGTCTTGTGTTAAGTCCTGTCAAGGCATTTTTGTGTTGGTCGTTGTAGTATAAGGTTTAAAATGTGCCGGTATACAATTAATAATGAGGAAAACCCAATGACAAAAAACTGAGTTAACTGAACCTTAGCTGAAACACAAAACATCAAAACAGTGCAAGTTGCAGAACCAGTTTTTCAACATGTCTTTGGTTGATTATCAGCCTCTTTACACAAACAAGCTATCCAAACAATGTACTGGTAAATCCCTTAATTAAGTGCTTCTCTCTGTTATGAAGCTTCCATAAAAATCCAAGGACAGTCAAACAAACAATTTTATCCTTGACTGAGACCTAATAAAATGACAAGCAATTTCCAGGATGGGCCCATGAATGAAAAAAATAAACAAAAATCAAGATTAAACTTTATCTGCCTCTACCTGTTCTCATATCATACAAAGGTATCAAGTGATGAAATGACAATTAGCCGGATTTTGAATTGAATAAAGGAGCTTCTCAGCATCCAACCAAAGAAGGAAACCACTGAATCCATCTCCCACCTAACACAGATGTTCAAATGCTTGATTCAGAGATGTTGTTTTCCTCTGGTGAAAGAAGCTATGTACTCGGGTAGAAGAGCTGACATTGTGGAGAGCAGGATGTACGGTATTGTCCACTGGAAACTGAGATTCGTAATAATTTTTGAAGTTTTTTAAGTTTCCCATCCAAAATAATTTAAGTTTCAAATATGTCAGATACTTAGTGGAAATTTTTCAAAAGAGAAAATGGAACACTGCACATCATCACTGTATTTTCAACTCAAAAAGAAAACATCTTTGCAGTTTGTGGCTGTGTTCATGTTGTGCTCTGTTCACACTCTGCTCCATTAGCTGGGATGAGAGTTTCAGGTGTGAACCCAAGGAAATGCTGAGTCCCTCTGGTATGTATGAAGCAGGACATGGTAATTTCAAAGAATGTTTATTTTGGGAGAATACTATAAAGCATGTGTGTAAGGGGCTTTATTAATCTGATTATTTTGGAAAGTGCAGAATAAGGCCTTGTTCACACGGGCGTTAAAATCGAGCGTTTTTTTTTGTGTTCGTAGTGTCCGGTGAGCGCGGATCAAGCGCCGAGTGTTTTCTACACATAGGAGTCAATGAGAGTGTTCACACGGGCTTTGGTGACGTGCGTTTGTCCGGCTGCGCGTTTATACGGCATCAAAAAAACGTTGCATGCAGCTTTTTCTTGCCGTTCAAAACCCAACGAACGCAAGGAAACCACTTCTAGTTCGTTTTCTGCACGGTTATTTTACGCTGCGGGGGGGTTGTCATTTCAGTGCATAACACCGGTGTAAGCGCACACTTGACTACTGTTTCCTTACCTCAAAGTGACAAGTAGTCTTTCTTCGGGGCTAACACCAAGTCGCATATTGGTTGATCGGCGTGCAATGTGGCATTGCACCAGCTGCAGCAGACAATCAAAAGTGGACAGTAATTAAAAAACTTGTGCGGAAATTTTCGCATTTCTTCATAAAGCACAAAAAACTTCCTTTAACCCGACGTTGTGCAGTCAGAGGATGAACCCAGTAGCGGCGGCGATTTTTTCTCTCCCTACGTCGCCCTATTACGAGTATTTTTAAAACAAGAAGATTAATATCTAACATAGCAAAATGGTCCATATTGAAAGGAGGCACCTAAAATAAAACGACAAGGGCTTTCATATCCAGTTCCCGACACTGCCTCCACAAGTTAACACACAAACTACAATTTGGGCTGCAGGCTGGCGTTAGACAGAGACAAACGAACGCTGGTGTAGAAGTCAATCGATCGCCACCACAAAATGAAACATAAACGTCTAGGACATTCAGAGCAAGTTCGTTTATCCAAAAACTTAACGCCCGTGTGAACAAGGCCTAATAGGCTTGTACCTATGATCTTCAATGCTAATAAAACCAGTTTTTTGACCATGACCATCTGTTTGAACTGCCCACATGCCCATTTCTAGCCCACTCAGAAAATGTAATAAACAACCTCTTCATTCAGCAGCCAAGAAAGGACACTCAAATTTGCAGAGGAGACTTCCATAGGTACAGTTCTGTGCAGGCAGATTTGGCATTAACCCCGATCCTAGAAGTGGCTCCACTTAGAGAAGAAAATAACAAGACTGTAGCCAGCCAAAGATGTGAGAGCAAAGACTTGCACAATACACAACAGGGGCTCAAATAGTGCTGAGAGTCCGACAGTGTTTATACTGCTAGCAAGAAGAAAAGGGCAAGAGCGTCTTTCCAAAAATAACTCAATTTAAAAACATTACTTAACCTCTACTATCAAAAAAAGATCCAACTTTGTTAATTCAGTTCTGATAAAGGTGGAGTTCCATGCTGTTATGTAAAACCTCTAAAAACTTTTCTATAAACCAATGTCTTTTTTTATTCAGTAATAGCCAAAAGAATTAGGAAACAATTAAAAATATGAATATGTGTCAACTATAATGAATAAATATTTTGGAATGGTGATTTTACCAATAAAATACCATTTCGCAGTGCTTGTAATTGAACAATCTTTCAAGGACTTGCATTTACATTCACACAAAACAACAGTCATCATCAGTTTACAGATCCTTAAATACATGCATAACATTAATCAAAATTTTTAAAAGCAATACTGCAAAAACAAATACCTGTTTCAAATAAAAGTTCTAAATTTTTAATAAAAATATAGCTTGACAATACAGTGGTTATTATGAGAAATGGTAAATAAATACCAAAAGTAACTAAAAGATGTATTATTGAAATTTGTAATTGAGAAAATGAAATAAAATCTCAAACTGGAAAGTGTTATGACTAAAATTGATTTTCTGAAGATACCAAATTAATATCTGTGCAATCATGAACAGAATAGACAAATGCATTGAATTAATTCAGTCAGCCAATCCTTATTGCAAATATACTATACTGTACATTGCTGATGATAGATAGATACTTTATTAATCCCAAGGGGAAATTCACATGATGAGTTGCACACTAAAATTTTTAATTAAATATAAATCTTAATTAGCACTCTTTTTTCATTTAGATAAATTGGTTAGGGCGGCACGGTGGCGCAGTAGTAGCGCTGCTGCCTTGCAGTTAGGAGACCGGGTTCGCTTCCGGGTCCTCCCTCTGGAGTTTGCATGTTCTCCCTGTGTCTGCGTGGGTTTCCTCCGGGCGCTCCGGTTTCCTCCCACAATCCAAAGACATGCAGGTTAGGTGGATTGGCGATTCTAAAATTGGCCCTAGTGTGTGCTTGGTGTGTGGGTGTGTTTGTGTGTGTCCTGCGGTGGGTTGGCACCCTGCCCAGGATTGGTTCCTGCCTTGTGCCCTGTGTTGGCTGGGATTGGCTCCAGCAGACCCCCGTGACCCTATTCGGATTCAGCGGGTTAGGAAATGGATGGATGGATAAATTGGTTATACTTGTTGACTATTGTCCAGTAAAATGGTTTATAAAAAAATTTCATAAGCTATTTACAGCTTTTGCATGTCACTTAGTAAATGATTATTGCTTTCTACTTGAAATTTCTTTCAGTGTAGTAAATGCTCATAGGTATTAAAAAAACATTACCGTATTTGCTCATGGATAAGTCGGAACTTGATTTTATCGTATAAAATCAACCGGAAAAATTTTATAATGTTTGTCGTATATGTCGAATACAGAAAACTCACGCTATTGGTCCAAGAGATTATGATATGCTAACACCCACCTGAGAGAGTAACCACAGAGCGCACTGCCTTTTTTTTTTTCTATGTATTGTGCCTACATGACCATACAGTAATACCAGAATTATTCCGAAGCACCATTTGCACTATTTTGTGTTTTTTGTATCTCACACCCTCATACACCTTTATCGTAAGAGCATCCCTTATCTGCAATGGAGTATTCGTTCAGAAGAAAATATGAAGCTGGTTTAAATTAAACTTCGTTAAAGTGGTGAAAGAAATTGGTAACTACGCTGCTGCAACAAAATTCAATGTGTCTGAGAAACTGATGGAAGATTGGAGGAAGCAAGAAGATGTTAAAAAAAAAAAAATCAAAGTGTTGCATTTTTGAAAGGGCGTATAAGTCCGGTCTGATTTTTTTTTGTTGTTGTTTATTTCGCCTTACACAATTTCTCGTATTAGGAATTTATTCGTTTTCGCATACCCCTTGGGGTCAGAGCGCAGGGCCTGCCATTGTACAGCGCCCCTGGAGCAATTGAAGGTTAAGGGCCTTGCTCAAGTGCCCAGCAGAGTAGGATCTCTTTTGGCAGTGACAGGGATTCGAACAGGCAAGCTTCAGGATACCAGCACAGATCCTTAGCCTCAGAGCCACCATGATTTTATGATCAATTTTTCGAGTTACAAGACCAGACTTATGTGCAAGTATATATGGTAATTAGAAAGCAAAAAATACTATGCAGATAAGACATGCTCTAGAAATCAGTGCAGGTCTGTAGAACAGTGAGTTAGGCCTTTTACCTTCCATGGATGTGTGAGGATTTGTAGACGCCTGCTCAAATGACAGCATGGCCGCTTTGATAAAATTAACTTGGGCCATAACTGCCAAGTGTGCATCATGTCTTTACATCACCACATTTTTGAGGTCAGGTTATGAAGGCATCAGAAATACTAACTAGTCTTTTAAACCGGCAGCCTAATGATGGCATTTCTGTGTCTTGGAAATTTTGAACTAGTAAGTTTGTGAGCTTCACTGCAAACCTAATTGAATGCAGGAAAATTTGAAACTGCTGGAACAGAATTAAAATGCAAGACCTTGTTATTGAGTTAGAGTAGCACAGTTTGCACTAATTATTAAAAAAGACTATTCTAGCACTGGCACTTCTTAAATAGATTGCCGGAAAAAGCAGCAGTGTTTGGTGGCTAGGGTTGATTTTATATATATATGTGCGTGTATATATATATATATATATATATATATATATATATATATATATATATATATATATATATATATATATATATATATTCACACATGCGCTTGGGAGGCAGTCAAAGGGCTTCACTGGGTGAGCCAGGGGTTGACGCTGTGCATTAATGCCTCTTTTTCTTCCTCTGCAGATCACCAGATGACAAGAAGACCTAAGCCTTAACAAGCTTCCTCATTCCCCTCCAGACCCTGCCCTCCTCCTGGTCTCACTTCCTCTTCTTCCTCTCCACCGCATATAAAAACCCGACCTCTATCCTACACACATATATCATATCAGCCTTCAGCTATTCTTTGTGTCCTAATGGCCAACTTCCCTAGCTTATCCGTAACTTGTCATTTTACATGCCAGATGATTATTAGAGAAACGCAGCAATTTCATCAGAACCACTGAAACCTGTTATTCTGTTTACTTCTGTTGATAAAGTTTAAAAATTGCCAAAAATGAAAACGCTTTCTCAAAAAACATGTCGGTCTGTTTTTTTGGTTTTTTTTTTGTTTTTTGCAGAAAGAAGGTTATTCGATGTGAAACACTGCCAAGAAGCTGCAGATTTCATACAAAGGTGTCAATTACTGTCTTGTGAGAAGAGGGCAAACTGAATCTAACCAGAATTAAAAAGAAGGGGAAGACACAGATGCATTGCTGCATTTGAGCATAACTACATCAGAGTCTGAAGTTTGAGAAACAGACACTTTTGAGGTCCTCAGCTGGCTTCTTCCTTAAATACACGCCACAAACCTATTGTCATCTACAACAGAGAAAGGAAGATTCTAGGTAGCTCACCATAATATACTTTTCCAGTCATCTTTTATCCAATACTTGTGTTATTTTGCCCATTTAAATCTTTTCTAATTATTTACTAGTTTCAGATGTGGCTTTTCAATGAAACTCTGCCTCCTAGACCGGCATTTCGGGGCCATCTTTTCAATGACCTTGTTCACTAAATATTTTCCTGGAAATTCGCTGTTCCTGGCTTGCAAAAATCACTTTTTTCCCCAGGCACTCCATGATATTTTGCACGGCCAGAGTGACATTAAAGATGTAGCAGCCAGTATCTCAGGGAGGAGCTGCTGACTCACAGCTCAGGCAATATTTTTGGTCACAATAATTAGTCTAGCATAGTTTCAGAAGTTTCACTAGACCTCAGACACACTTAAAAGACAATTCATGTTTATAATATACTCAAAACTAGCTCATTGAATTCAATGCATTTCACTAACTTTGGCAAAGTTTCCGGACAATTCGAGGCAGAGCTATTTCAGCAGAATGCGCCCATCAGTACTGTTCAATTTTTCAGCCATCACTTGAAACCACAAAGAATGAGCAACATAAAAAAAATTATGGGTGGAGTGTTCCTTTAATACTGCGGTGGGCTGGCGTCCTGCCCGGGGTTTGTTTCCTGCCTTGTGCCCTGTGTTGGCTGGGATTGGCTCCAGCAGACCCCCGTGACCCTGTAGTTAGGATATAGCGGGTTGGACGATGGATGGATGGATGGTGTTCCTTTAATATCCTTGGTCTGTGGGATGCATATTCAAAAACTTCATTATTCTTCTTTAATATGGCAGTAATTGATGTCTATACTCTTAAAAGTAATGGCTCTAAAATGGCTCTTAACTGGGTTGTATGGTTCCTTGCAGAAACATTGCCTGACAAAAAAAACATTCTGGGATGGATTCTTTGCATATGGTTCTCTAGGCTTTAACACATGGTCCCTAATATGGGAACAAAACAAAAATCTTTAATGAAAAGTGGGCTACCTTAACAGATCAAGAATACCTGAGCTTAGCTTCTGTTACTGTATGCAGCAGGAGTCCTTTTGAAATCATGAACCTACTGGCACTTCATTAATGTTATTATGTATTCATGGTTATTTATGGAATATGTATGTATTTAAATAAATATAAGTCCTTTCTGGAACCTTCATGTGAGTGGTTTTTCTCAGACCCAAAAATTCTTCCCCTATGGCATCACTCTGAAGAGCTACTTTGGCAACTTTATTTTTAAAAGTGTGGCACAGCATTTTTTATAGCTTTATCATCCAGATTTGTGTCTCTCCTGTTTTGTAAAGAATGTATAACATTCTGTACATTAGAAAGCCTCAGTGGCTTACTAATCATTCATGAATAGTGTATGCAGCTGTGGCATTTCTATTTTATCAAGGAATTAATTTGCACTCACCCGTGTTACATTTTATAAGTCTTTAAACACATTGGAGTGTATTACACATGATAGGGATTTTTTTGTATTCTTCATCTTATTTCCAACATCAGGTCAGGTCAGGCTGGGAAGCATGCACTGGTACAATACAATGCCGCACCCACTACACGATGAAACACCAAAGTATCCTGGTTTTCAACTCCCAGACAGACATGTGGTCCAGTCCCACCCTCTAGAAATGGCCATCTATCTGCTATAGCCAAAAGTAACAAGGGCATCCCCTTGGCCTGGTCCATCTGCTCGAGTCCTCAACAATGAGGATTCCAGCAAGCCGGATCACCCTTGGAGAATCACACCACATGGCTGTAGTGCCATAACTGATGTTCCCTCACAATGCAGGTAATATAAGGCCAGTCTTCAGCTCCGGTCACTGGATAGCGTCCATGTCTCACAGCCATAAAGCAAAACAGGAAGCACCAGGACTCTAAAAACTTGGACATTCGTCCTTTTGTATAGATATTGGGAGCACCACACACCCCTTTCCAGCAACCTCATGACCCCCTATCCTCTCCCAATCTATCTACTGACTTCACTGGAAGATTCACCAGAGACATAAATGTCGCTACCAAGGTAAGTAAACCTCTCAATAAACTAAGGTGTACTAGAGGAAGATAAAGGAGTATTTCTTAAAGAGAAAGAACATGCTGGTGTGCTAAGCAACACCAGAAGGCCTTAACAACCATGGAAGACAACTTTGCTGGATGACTGCAGAATTCTGTCCTGGGTGAAGAAAAACGGCTTCACAAAATTTAGCCCAACCAAGAACACTCTCCAGGAGGTAGGCATATCATTGCCAAAGTCCACAATGAAAAGAAGACTTCATGAAAGTAAAGGGATGGGTTTACCACAAGGTGCAAACTACTGGTAAGCCTCAAGCATAGAAAGGACAGATTACACTTTACCAGGAAATATTTTTAAAAACCAGTCTAGTTTTGGAACAGTTTTCCTTGGACAAATGAAACTAAGATCAATATATACCAGAATGATGGATAGAGAAGAGAAGGAACGGCTCCTGATCTGTAGCATGTGTGACTGCCAACGAAACTCAGTCACTAATGTTTTACTAATAATATAACTGCTGACTGAAGTAGTGGGATGAAATGTGTAGGGCTATACTGTCTGCTCAGATTCAGACTAAAACTGTAAAATTGATAGGATGACGCTTCACGTAACAGATGTGACAGCAAACCAAGTGCTTTTCAAGGCAAAGAAATGGAATATTCTTCAAAGGCCAAGTCAATCAACTGACCTGAGCCCAACAGAACATGCATTTCACTTGAAGACAAAAGTGAAGGCAGAAAGTCCAACAAAGTAGTAGCACAGAAAGACAGCTGCAGTAGAGGACTGTCATAGCAACAGTATGTGGAAACCCAGGATTTGGAGAGGGCCAAGGGTTCCAGACTTCAGGCAGTCATTGACTTGATAGGACCTTCAACCAAGTATTGAAAACAATCGTTAAATTCATTATTATGTTAGTTCATTCAAACACTTTTAAGCCCCTAAAAATTGCTGCCCTGTAATTTCTAAATCGCTCATACAATGTTTTTTTTTGTTAAACACCTTGAATTCAAACTGTAAGTCTACACTTTCAAACAGATCTTGATGGTTTCTTTTGAAATCCATTGTGATGGTGCACAGAGCCAAAATTATAAAAAGTGTTTCACTTTCAAAATACTTATGGACGTAACTGTATATCACAATGTGTCAAATAGGCTGTGCCAATTAAATGCATGCAATAATGATGAAATTAATAGTAGTCTATAATTCATATTTTCCATACCTTCCAGTTCCTCAGGAATTTCTTCATTCTGAACTGTCACTGGTAATTCATCATCTAGTTGTTCCTCTATTGAAGACAAGCTATCCTGATCATCAAAGTCTTCAGAATACTCTGCATTGTCTCCCAGACTGGCAGCATACTCTCTGTCATCAATATCGGCAGAGAGATCAATGTCCTTTGATTCATCATGACAGAATGGAGGAGCTGAGACAGCACGAAAATCTTTACCTTCTTTATCAGTATTGCAAAAAGCAGTTTTGCTCCGAAGAAATGCAGCCTCATCATTTCCCACACTAATTTTTCCAGATCGCCTGGATGCAAGATGATGTATTGTCAGTTGAGATTCCTGCTCCTTGATGAACATTGCAAGATGTTCCTGAACATATGGTACATTGAGAATACAGCTGGCACTAGGTCTTTCCTCAGGGACAACATTCAGCATCATTTGAATTAAACTGTGTAAATTTTCAGAGAAAACATCAGGAACCTTACTATATTCACCCTTAACAATTTTATAAAACAAACTGATTAAATTTTTAGCATCAAATGGAGGCTTCAATGAGCAAATTTCAAACAGTAAGCACCCAAGAGCCCAAATGTCAGACTTTGAGCTGTAGGGTACATCTTGACAAAGTTCTGGACTCAGGTAGCTTGGGGTTCCAACACAGGTGCTTGCCATATCTAACGTACTGCTCATGATTTTAGATATACCAAAATCTCCCAACTTTACCACACCTTTCTTAGTGAGGAAGACATTGGACGTCTTGATATCTCGGTGAAGAATCTTTATAGAGTGAATGTACTGGACAGCCATGGCCAATTGGACAAACCATCTCATTGTTTCATTCTCTGAAAAATAATTCTGACCATCTCGACTTTTAACACGGTCATCTAAAGTCCCTCCATCACAGTAATCCATCACAATGTAAATGAATTCATTCTCAGGATCAAAAAAATGGTCCTGGCAGGTAACAATATGGGGGTGCTTGAGTTTCCGCAAAATTTCAGCTTCTTGTAGAACTGCATCTCTTGTTCTGGTCTTTTTAGATGAATCTATTTGTATTCTTTTGACAGCAAAGAGTTTCTTTACTTCACCATGTTTCATTAGGAAGACCTCAGCACTTGCTCCACGGCCTATCGTCAATACCTTCTCATATATGTCCATGGCATTCTTTGGGTTACTAAACTTAATAATCTGCAAAAAGGCAAATATTGAATATTTTTAACTTGAGGAAAACATTTTAAACATATAGTTTACACCACAATAAAAATACATTTCAGCTAGAAACTTGCAAAGTACTGTTTTATTCTCGTACTCTTTTTCACATATATAAGTCTGATATAAATTCAGTCATTTTCTAACCTACTTAATCCCAATAATGTCTATCAAAACAAGTTTGATTTTTCTGTACTGCATTATTCAATGAATATTTAATAGCGTAATTAGCACTTTAATCACATGTCCTTATTACAATAATATAAATACAATAAGGGCTCAGACTGTGCTCTGTCTGCACTTCATTTTGCTAACCAAATCAATCCAATTTTAGTGTTGTCTGGAGACTATCATGGCAGCATCAGGTGCTGAGTAACTGCCTATGGGTCATCCATGTCACATCAAACGCTTTTCCACAAATCCCACGCATTTCAGTCTCAAAAAACTATGAAAAAAAAATTAAATGTATTCATGTTATCCAGGAGACACCCTGTAAAATTATTTTGATGTAAGAAGGGAGAGGAGCAGGGTGTCAAATTTGACACGGCTTTATTCTGTCATCAATTTAACAAGACTTCTAACTGATACAGCCTACTGAATTTTTTTTCACGTTTAGACACCAACTTTTCAAAATGTTATAAACAAACGAAAAACGGCATCAGGGTTTGACCAGAAGACTTCTCCAATGTGAAAAAATCATTTTGGGTCTAATTTTCAGACCAGCTTGATATGCTGTAGAAAATTCCAGATATCCTACATGGTCCCTTCTTTTTTCAAAAAAACAAGTCATACAAGTCCTATGTGAATCCTTAATTTATATTTTCCTTTTTAAACATGGGTTACATTCACCCTTTGTCAGTAATGATAATCATCAAGTTCTTTATCACTAACTTGGGTAAAAGAATAATGGGGAAAAAAAAAAAAGAAATCACCAAAGGCACATTAAACACAACACACGAACAATGGCTACTTGATTTATTATTAAATACAACACTAGTTATAATGAAATGTTAACATGTAGGTATTGCAGCAGCAGGAATGTGACCCATTTCATTCTTGTTTCAATCGAAGTACAGAATGTACGGCATCTTTGTCTTTGAGATCAAGATGTTACTGCCTCCCACTGACCATTGCAGGTACACTAAGCAGTGCAATGTCACACTGTAATGGCACCCAACAAATATCATCTCCAGGTGGCCAATGGAAAGACTGTGCAGGATAGTTTGGATACATAAAAACAAATGTCTGATTACGCTTCACTTTTATCAAAAATCAGTTACAACCAGTCCAACATGTTTTCATCAATACATGCACTCCAATAGGACACTGGTCTAATGTGAGGGACACATTTGATCCATCAGGAGTGTGATCATGAAAGGGCAGGATCTCAGCTGCAGCTTCAGTGGTGAATATTCGGACAGTCAATTGACCGTCTTCACCAGACACCCAGCTGACTTTGAGTTTGCCATATCCTGTTGGGATGTAACAGTGGTATTCTCAAGTACCAGGTACTCTTTTGGCCATTGAGAATCACATTCTCTGTTCAGCAACATGAAATAGGACATTGTCATTTGATATGAAAAAAGTTTAACATTTTTGATAACTTACTGATTGAAAACTCAAAGATTACCTTTATTGACACATGGTGCATTCAGACTATGTTTAGGATGGAAAATAAACATGAAAGATTTGCATAATAAAAGTAAGGTTTGTGTTTTGAGAACAAGTGACAATTTAGAAGAAATGAAAACTATTAAAAACTTATCTATACATTCCCACATGTCGTTGGGGTGCTCTGAAAAAGAAATCCAAAATGATTTTTTGGATTTGAGAGGTCTGCTTTTCAAACACAGTTACTTTTTTGTTTATCGCTTCTTCAGAAAACCTATATAGTTATAGAAAATTCAAAAGTCTCTGTTAGTTACAAATATGTATTTCTGAGGTCTAAACATACTGTAGCTAAGCCAAAAACTCAAATTAAATTTTGGTCAATTTCAAGGGGCTGTTTAGATCATGCAAGGTCATCTGGGCCAAACATTTTTTGTCACATACTACACCAATTAATGTACCGGTGTGCAAAGTCTGAGCCTGCTTGGTGGTTTAGTTCTTGAATTATGGACTTGTGAAATTTGATGGAAAAATGAGGCTGGGTAAAATCAACATGAAGTGCAAGTTAATTAACATGGAATGATCGCTATCCTAGTCAGGGAACCTATCAGAGTACACTCATCACGCAGCAACTGTATCTACACTCATATGCAACATGTCTGTTAGGAGTGAGCGATTAGCTTAGCCTCCACATCTGTGAAAGGAAACTAGAGGGCACTGGGTGATTGTCCAAACTCTACTGCCAGCCAACATCTTGAGATGTGAGCCCAAACTTGGGAAACTATGAGGCTAAGAACTGCACCAGCCCCCTTTTCATGACCACAGTTCTGAAAAATATAAATTATATCATCTGGAAGTCTTACCACAATATACAGTATAATGGTATTTCTCTTATTAAACCATTTGATTGTGAGTTACATGTAACTATCAATTATTGCATTGGCTTTTAAGTTTAAATACATATAAGACAAAAAAGGTAAAAAAAAATATGTTCAGTGCTCCAAAGAGAGTTAGTTAGCAAAGTTAGATGCCGTAAAGATTACCTCCTATCACATTGTGTCGTGTATTCGTTAACTTAGAAAACAGCTACTGTGTATACAGCAAAAACTGATTATCTTGGTTACCTGGATGCATTTGAGAATTCCCTAGGAATGTTTGTAGAAAGTTGAAGGGAATGGGCAGGCCTGGTCAGCCCAGCTCAAGGTAGTACTACCATGACCCTCACCAGGAAAAGAGATTGGCAAGGATGGTTTCAGTACAACTTCTATTTGCCTAAAAGAACAAACAACAATTAAATTTCATTCAGTGGTTTTAAAAGGCTTGATCGACCGAGGCAGTTTGATGAATAGGTACTACTGTTCACCAACTGCTGCTAGGAAAATCCTTGGATTCCCACATTCATGCAGAGCAGAGCAGGTAAATAAATTACAGGTGGCTTTAAAGAGGTTTGATATAATGTTCTGTTTTACAAGCCTGATCATTTTTAATTAAACATCAGAGCAAATCTCAGTACTCCATTCTGATGACATGATACCCTTCTTCCTGTGTGAAATAAATCGTGGTTCTTCACCGGATTTACCTTTTTTCTCTTTGTACACTATGTAGTTTTGAGTTGACTGGTTGGATAAGGAGTTACCAGGGAAGAAATGAAGGCACAAGACTGGGACTAGGTCCTGTGTTCCCTTCTCTTCAAAGTGAGAAAAATTGTATAGGTTAATGTGAGATGTAAGGTGCCACAAAAGTGAAGTTAACTGTGGTGCGTGAACTTGTGGTCCTGCTAAAGCAAAAGGCCCTGGCATCAGTAAGAGAGAAAGGAGGGGAACAAGAAGCATGCTATTCTTGCTTGGGACACTAGGGGGTGGAGTTCATACAGTGACTGCTAAATATACCTTAACCTTTACATAACAACTGGAGAGATGCAACAGAGTATAAATAGAAGAGAAGAATACATTTGGTGACAGGATGGAAAACTGAGACCATGTTGCTCTCATAAACATGGGACCTTGCAGATCTACCAAGAGGCCTGTTATAACCCTCCAACTCATTATTTGGCACTATGACTGTTTGAACTCGTTTAAAGGAGTCAACACAAAGCTTTTTGAGAGAATTGACAATTTAAAGGATACTGAAAAGCACATTGTTGCAGGTATGCAAGGGGCAGTCAAAAAGTTCCCGGAATTGTGATATAGCGGGATAGTGAAAGATCAAATTACACACTCATTGTTGTGGAGGGGAGTGCAGCATGTTTGTAGACCAGTTACAACTGGTCTGGATTGGTTTCACCGTGTAGAGTTGTTTTACTAATAACTCCTTGTTCTGTCAGCAGTGTGTGCTAAAAACAAGACCAGTGCATTTTTATTTCAAAGAAATCCTGTGCCATTCTAGGAAGATCATGTGTAAACATGGAGAGCTGGGTTTTGGGAAAATGTTATTTGAGTGGCATGTTATATTAATATTGAATCGGTAATACCAAATACAGCACATTTTTTGCAAGAGATTTGTTGTGAATTGTAAACATGTAGCTCTCCCAAAATACAGGTGGTGGTTATAAAATTAGAATATCATGACAAAGTTGATTTATTTCAGTAATTCCATTCAACAACTAATGAAAGTCCCAAATTTAGTATCTCGGAAAATTAGAATATTGTGAAAAAGGTTCAATATTGAAGACACCTGGTGCCACACTCTAATCAGCTAATTAACTCAAAACACCTGCAAAAGCCTTTAAATGGTCTCTCAGTCTAGTTCTGTAGGCTACATAATCATGGGGAAGACTGCTGACTTGACAGTTGTCCAAAAGACGATCATTGACACCTTGCACAAGGAGGGCAGGACACAAAACGTCATTGCTAAAGAGGCTGGCTGTTCACAGAGATCTGTGTCCAAGCACATTAATAGAGAAGCGAAGGGAAGGACAAGATGTGGTAGAAAAAAGTGTACAGGCAATAGGGATAACCGCACCCTGGAGAGGATTGTGAAACAAAATCCATTCAAAACTGTGGGGGAGATTCACAAAGAGTGGACTGCAGCTGGAGTCAGTGCTTCAAGAACCACCACGCATAGATGTATGCAAGACATGGGTTTCAGCTATCGCATTCCTTGTGTCAAGCCACTCTTGAACAAGAGACAGCGTCAGAAGCTTCTCACCTGGGCTAAAGACAAAAAGGACTGGACTGCTGCTGAGTGGTCCAAAGTTATGTTCTCTGATGAAAGTAAATTTTGCATTTCCTTTGGAAATCAAGGTCACAGAGTCTGGAGAAAGAGAGGAGAGGCACAGAATCCACGTTGCTTGAGGTCCAGTGTAAAGTTTCCACAGTCAGTGATGGTTTGGGGTGCCATCTGCTGGTGTTGGTCCATTGTGTTTTCTGAGGTCCAAGGTCAACGCAGCCGTCTACCAGGAAGTTTTAGAGCACTTCATGCTTCCTACTGCTGATGAACTTTAAGGACCATGGTATCCCTTTTCTTGTTTGGCCAGCAAACTCACCTGACCTTAACCCCATAGAAAATCTATGGGGTATTGTGAAGAGGAAGATGCAATACGCCAGACCCAACAATTCAGAAGAGCTGAAGGCCACTATCAGAGCAACATGGGCTCTCATAACACCTGGGCAGTGCCACAGACTGATCGACTCCATGCCACGCCGCATTGCTGCAGTAACCCAGGCCAAAGTTGCCTCAACTAAATATTGAGTGCTGCACATGCTAATATTTTTCATGTTCATACCTTTCAGTTGGCCAACATTTCTAAAAATCATTTTTTTGCATTGGTCTTAATTGATATTCTAATTTTCTGAGATACTGAATTTGGGACTTTCATTAGTTGTCAGTTATAATCATCAAAATTAAAAGAAATAAACATTTGAAATACATCAGTCTGTGTGTAATGAATGAATTTAATATACAAGTTTCACTTTTTGAATGGAATTACTGAAATAAATCAACTTTGTCATGATATTCTAATTTTATGACCAGCACTTGTAAACTTTTGTTTCTTGAATAAATCACCTGTGGTAAACTGGTTTTATTATTTTAGTTAAACACCAAATGTCTTGTATAGACCTAAAGACTGTAAGCTGCTGTTGTTAGTCATCTGCCATAATGTCTTTTTGTGAAGCCATCTAAAGTCAAGACTTTACAGAAATAAACGTCAAACAGCTGCTGAAAGAGCTAATGACAAAGGAAGGTAACAAAAGTGACCTCACTTCAAAACTATGCTTCATGCAGAATTTAAGAAAACACAAGAACACTGGGAAAAATAGGGGACAAATAAGTACTTTTATTTTTAACACTAATACAAATGCCTACATATTTGACTTTAATAAGAAAGAATATAGAAATTGATCATTTAAAAGAATTTAATAAAGTTTCAAGTGTGTTTTAAAAATGTGTCAGTTTCCCAATGCCCTACCCTATAATCTTAGAATGCAACTTAAAGAAAAAATTATATAAACATATAATTAACTATATACTAATACTATACGCTAAAGGTTTATTCTCTTATTGTTGTGAAGTTATTGTGTAATGGTGAAGCAAATTAGGATGCCACAGAGCTGCCAAATTGAGTGGCTAACTGATGGTGTAGGAGAAAGCTTTCATGATCCAAGATAGTTAACGTGATTTACAACAGTATGTAGTACTCCAAAGCTTTGTTTCCATTTGACGATTTATCTATGAAAGTTCTTAATGTTTGAAAATATGGATGTATAATGTGTAAATAAATCACTTTACTGCCTCTCCTGCTGCAGAGTTTGGTTTCCTAAAATCTGATGAAGGTTCCACACTGGGGAAAACACGGCCAAGTTCCTAAAAAACAGAGCAGTGAACCAATCTTAACTATTTCAATGTTCCAGTACACACATACTGTCATTCTAAATCTAGGGAGAAATTTGATTTTGCAGATGAACAGTTATAAAATTGTTAAAAAGAAATACAGCTGACAATTTCTACAGTGACAATAATAACCTAATAAACCTGTAAAAAGTTAGCATCTTAAATCTGCTTTTGTGATGGAAGATTAACACTTTTTCAAAAGACACTGGTGATACCTAAATTGTAGAATTGCTGCTGAAGTTATAAAAATGAAAGAAGGTTACTTCACAGTTGGATGTTAACTATTACATTTTGTTCAATTAACCTACAGTATATTAAGCATGTAAACTCAACAGTCCTGATGATTACATGATTATTGTAAATTTGCATTGGGAAATGTAATTACTTTGTTGCACTGCAACACATTATACATACCTTCTTTGAGACAATTTGTTAATTTAAATAGTAATGTGAGACATAATTTTACATCCGGAAGCTGAACAAACACTTCAGCAATAACGAAGCATGCTAAATGCAACTTGGATTGGGACCATTTCAGATGAAAGTGTGTCACTTGCAAGGTGTCACTGCAATTCCCAACAAATCAGTAAGCAAGACATATTACCAATCAGTATAGCTGACAGCAAAGGTTATTGACAGATACTCAATTATCCTGAGACCAGGAAGCACATTACTTTACCAGTCATTTTTCTGATAATCACTAAGAGTTCACACATAGTTAACCATGGGCATTAAGAATGCACTCACAACTGACTTTGAAACAGAGAACACTAAATAAATAGAAATGCTTAAGTTATCCATAATAACTCCTTGTTCTGTCAGCAGAGTGTGCTAAAAACAAGACCAGTGTATTTTTATTTCAAAGAAATCCTGTGTCATTCTACTGTGTCTCAGGACTATCTAAGAATAACATGGTACTACATAGATGAAGACTGACAATGACGTTAGTGGTACAACAGACACAGAATGTTACAAGAATGTTGCAGGTAAAGTAAGACAGCTTAGCTAAAAAGCTGCCATGCAGACATCTTGCAATCATTTGGGCTTTAATGTAAGGATCATTACTCTATAGTCAAAGTAACTTGAATGTTGTTATTTTTTCATGATCAGTGAATAACAAATGTCACCTTTTCCCCCTTCTGCTTCATCTAGTTCAGATTTGTGGGGTCAGAGACTGTTCTAGCATCTTCAACCACGTAGCAGGAAACACATAGATGGGACACCAATCTATATTTGGCATCTAGGTTATTTTTTATTGCTGTATATTATTTATCATTGTGAAATGTGATTAGAAGCCAATTTTATCTTTTCATTTCTAATCTTAGAATATTAACCTCTACTTTGCAATAAATACAATTGTTTGGTCTTAATGAAGGAAATTCTTTAATGGCAATTATATTTATCTGAATAAATCCTGAAAAAAAATCTGTGGTACCGTCTTATAAGAACCTTGGCAGCAAGTCAAGGTTGTACATAAAATTATAAATCGAAGTATGATATTTATGAAGAAATTGCTTCCCCCCATAAATACTATTTTAACTGTCTAGTTATTCAATAAAAATATCCAAAGGGAGCCTTTTTATAGTAATAGTATATTAGTATAGTATATAGTAATAATCCAATAAAAACAGGTGAAAGGGTGGAGGTTAAAACACGATAGAAAAAATTCTTTAAAAACAACGAGGTTAAAATAATGGCTGGAAGCCGTCCTTTTAAAAACAGATCCCGGCGCCTCTCTACTGGTGACTCCCCTGCTTCTCTCGTCCAGCTATTCATCAGGGGATACACACTACCTGTGCTGAAACTCTTAAATATTTTTGTCTTAGAATTGATTTTCACCATAATATATGTACAAATTACAAAAAAATATAAAAATGAAATGTTTTATATAACAGAATTACTTAGCACCACAACTCAAAAATTTAAATCTAAATTTAATCTTGTCCCCTTTATTGTGGATGCAGATTAGAATCTACAGTAATTCCTTAGAACTTATTAACTAGTGATGTCAGCAATTATAAAACAGACTCTTTAAATGTAAATGTAAATATGAATGTGATTTTAGTTTTATGAGAATAAACTGAATCATTCTGCACTTTGTATACTTAAACCTATACTGTGTGATAAGAGCAGTAACAATTATTGAGTGAAAAGCTTGGGATTAGACAATAAAGCTCTCAAGGACAAGGAGCCAATCTACTTATAAAGGTAAAATAAAAAGTGTAATGAAAATAAAATAAAAGCATTACCATTGCATCTAGTGGCTAGACTAGACTTCTGAGACTCTGACACTCCTGCACTAAACTCAGTGACTCGGTGTTTGAACTGAAAAATAAAGATTTACATCAACTGTATGAGCAGACGTCATTAACGAGTCAAACAAGTAACATAACATTTTCTCTGCTCTATGCTACATGGTATCAATTGTATAATTTTATCTGTATATTTTGGACCATCTTCTGTTTCTTTTCTTACTTGGTGATTAGTATTTGATATTTTGGCCTTATAACACAAAAATGTTGTTCAGTTAACTAGACTAACCAGTTTTTGCATAGCACAAATATTTATTTCTCAGTTTTTGATTTCATGTTTTGACACCAGGCAAAGTACTCATAATTATGTAAGATGGGCACATGATACAGCAAGGAGGGTAGAAGTCAAACTGTTAGTGAGAAGTTTACAACTATACTGACCTAGCACTTTACAGGCAGTAGCTATAAACTGTGTTGTGTTATTCCAAACATACTCAATTTTATAACCACCTAGTCTCCTGCAAATGTTGCATTATTATCACTGAATATAATCTTGAATGGCACTAATACCTGCGTAAACATGGAAAGTCAGAAAAATCCATGCAAAAGTATGGATGGATTGGTAAAATATATATATAAGAGGTGCTATGGATGCATTTTCATTGTGGCTAACTCTGCTACCAATCCAGCTGGAATGTCTACTTTTTCTTGTGGGGTTCCTGTACTCAGCAATGTGGTTGGTCTGTGTTGAAAGAAACACACCTTCAAAAAGTGTACATGCATGCAATGGGGGTTACTTTATAACAGGACGTTTACTGTGTAAATTTAAAGATAAGATCGTAAGTGAGTTAGTGACTCTAGTCTGACCCACTGTGAGCATATTTCCTTTTGTGCTCCAAGACAAATGTGGTCTCTACACTTAGAACCTTAAACCAATAAGACCTGATAAAAGTGGACAATGCCCACATGGTTGCATCCTTGAAAAACTCTGCTGTGCTCCGAGTATGTTGAAGAATGTCATTCTTTCTCCCGTTTATGAAAACAATGCAGTGAGAGGAAGTGAAAAAGTTCAGTGTGCTGTTGTTTGTCCTTTGAGTTATTCTGGCCAGAGGTTCATTACTGCCACTGTTTTAGGAGAGATGAAGATCCTCCAGCATTCATGTTAGTTATGCCAGTAACAGCCTGTGTTTTGTTTTGGTATGAATAACACCACTGAATATTAAATTATGGTAGTTTGAAAGTTTTCTCCATTTTTATTTGCGACAACTGTAGATCTATTACATTTGTAGGACTAATGCAAAGAACCTATAGGAAGTATATATAATTGTTAGATTTGTTGTTAATTTGTAAGCTATTCATCTTTTCTAATTACTCATTTACAAAAACATACAAGCTTTGCTAACCATATGGCAGTAAAAATTAAAATACTTGGTACTCAGAGCTGATATGTCATCACATACTTAAAAGCAAGCAGAAAACATTTATTTTTATGCAAAAAAATCACACATCATAAGCAATTAAAATTAGCAGTAATGTCTGCCTTTGATTTCAATTTTTGTCCTTATTAGTTTAAACTGTTGTAGGATTTTTAAATAAATGTGTAATTCTTACAAGAGTTAGTGCCAGAAGACAACAGGGAAATAAAAAAAATCCATCTGACATCATCCCTGGAGAGAAATAAACCTTTGAAATGGCCTATAGTTGGTAGCAGTATTACCCGAATAAGAAATAAAGCTGGGTGGATGGATAACTTGAGTATTTAAATACTTGTAATAGCCACACTATGCCAGTTATTCTGTCTGTTATAAAGAAAAGCACAGTGGCAGTAAACCAGGCAGCATCTGGTCATTAAAGGTCTTTGGCCTTGTGATTGTGAAATGTGTACGTTGTTAATGTGCTTTGTATTTTGCCTCCAAGATGAAGTTCCTCCAACAGTTTAAAAATGCACAGTCAAGTCAACAAGTAAAACAGGTGATCACAGTGACAAGCTCCCCACTACACTAACAAAGAAGATGCAAACTGTAATAAAAAAAACAATTACTGAACTACAATATCGCTTTAGCATATTATTTTATCTAGGTTCTTCAAAATTACTCCTACCAGAATCCTCTTTGAAAACAGTCATCATGATTAAGTTACACTTCATTCCTCCAAAATACAGAGGCTTTCTGTTAATTTTAAATAATCTGCTTCTGACTTACAATGCCCTGAAATCCAACACTCCCAAAAAGCTTACCCCATGAAACCTTTGAGAAACCTGAGAACATCAGATACCACGGTTTCTCACAATTTCTAAGCTTTGTTCAATGACTCTTAGCAAAGCTCACTAGGCTTCGTAGCACCACTCCCAGGATCTTTGTCTTTGTGTCTGTTCCAACATTCAAATCCTGGTTAAATCACCATCTCTTATCAATTTCTTATCAACTGAAATCTGAAAGCAACATTTTTATACTCAATATGTAATGCTTCATTTTCTTTTGTTAACATTTTTTGCTTCTTCAAATTACTTTGAGGTTGCTACTACTTTATTCCCATAATGTTGTACGATTAACATAGTTTTGATTAAGGATTTACAATTATTGTATGAATTAACTTTTTAAACCACTTACAATGTTCATTAAAAATGAAAGATACAGTGACAGATACATTGTTAGAAATATAATTATTACAAGTATTCATGATAATTTCATTCAGTTTTAATTATATTTACGTAACATTTGGTCATACGCAAAATTTACATTACATTACATTTGGTCCTGTTACGCCCTTGGTCACAATTAGGTTATCCTCTGAAAATAAAACACTATATATTAAGTTACTACTGACTTCTCCCTTACACCTGAGGCTTCTCTGACAGCTGAAAGTTTTGGATAGCCATTAATAAATAGATGCATGTTTATACAATGATTTATTGTGAGAAAAACAGGTAAAATAGGCACAAAATAAAAACTGACCCATTACTTCTACCTCACGCTCACATCTGGACTGACATGATCTTGTAGCAACTCAAGATGTTTCTAGCGTTCCAAAGCCAGGTCCACAATTTATATGGTGTATAGGGAGAGCATATATTTTTTTCCCCTATCTTAATAAACAAATGAATATATGCTTGATGCTTTCAGAATCCATTTCATTTAATTATGTGTTACTGAGTATTAATGATATATTATTTTATCTATTTTGGCTGTACCTTAGTTTATTTTCCAGTCTGTCTTAATACAAGTGCTATGGACCCCTTGTAATGGTACAAACCATATAGAAAACAAGGGCACACAAGAGTCATCAAGTCAGAATACAATACAATATCAAGCAGCAGTACGTCTGGAAGCTCGTTTGAAATCATATTTTTTGAACATGGCTCCTCAGAACAGTTTCGAAGATGTGACAGTAAGAGAGGATAATGGGATTGGATTACTTGTTTAAAATTATTTGAAAAAATCAACCATTTAGTTTTGTCATTTTAATGGAAGAAAATAATAAATAGACACAAGCTAAATTTTAGTAAAAAATAAAAAATAAGACAACATGGCAGATTTCATTCCTGAGTGAAGTTATCTCGCACAACATTTTAAGAAATGAGGTCATCTGGTAAGAATGCACAAATCATTCAATGGATACCTTTTATAATATGTGTTACATATTGATTAGCATATGCAAGTAAGAACCGAACTGTACTCTGTACACATGGCAGTAATGACTATATAAACCTATACAAGTTTCTGTATATCCCAGGCAAACTTAGAAAAGGTTGCTGCAAATGATTGAACTTTTTAAGACACCATCCTTTCATCTATTAATCCTTCCTTTTAATTAATTGTTCCTGTGTCATAACTAAATGGCTAACTGTAATGTTTCATAATTGTCATTTATTTCATTGTAGAAATTTAATAAAATTAAACCAAAAAAAACAATCAGCTTTACTGTCTTGTGTCCTCTCCATCTCTACCAACCTCCTGTTTATGAATGAAAATCTAACATCGTTGACAGACTGGGTACTATAATAAAAGTACATTGTTCTTAAGGAATGTCATTGAAGTTTTCTATTTAGAATAATGGGAGTTTGGGACAAACCACTTATGACTCTGGGGGGATTTTGTGGCTCATTATTTCATTTCCATTCATAATGGACTTACTGTGTATTGTTTTGGTTTTTGTGAGTTTCATTACTTTGTTATTAACTTTGGACACCATTGTGTGTTTCCTAGTCACCATCATTTTTCCATGTTGTTCTGGTCTTTGTGGCCAGCTTGTAGATAGCAATACATTCCATTTAATGTCACATGACACTTTTGTCTATGATTCTGGATTCCTTCTTAAAAACAAACATCTCATGGAGTTAGGTGGAAAGAGTAAAGAAATTAATCAGAGCTAGACACTTTAGAGTGTTATTTCATATATTTCACAATTGTTCCTTTCAGTTTCATTTTGATCTCTGTGTTTTTTTTCCCTTTTATGATTTTGCCTGTCTTTTCTGCTGGTTCTTTATGAAACATTTTTGTCTGTATATCCTATCCAGACCATAATCATGAGCCATTTTACATCATTTTATAAAAACACAAAAAAATAGAAGATTCAACTAAAACGAACCAGCCAACATTTGAGAATCAACTTTCTATATATACAGAATGTTACTGAATACTATCCTGCACAGATGATGACTAATGCCATAGTTTACGTGTCCTGAAAGGGGGACATATTTAAATAATCTAACATAATTAACATATTTTTTCATGGAACAGGTGAAGTGTTATTTTTATATTTTAATACAACTGGCAACTCAAATTTCTTACTTGCAGTTCCACAGTGAGTGGCATGGATTGAACCAGCAACCTTTTACATTCAAGTTCAGTGCATTGGCCACTAGGCCACATGGCAGAATCGAGAAACTAATGTTCACTTCACTATAAATGTACTTCCATATTCTACACTGAAGCTCGAGTGTCCATTGCACAACTACAATAGCACTTTTAGAATCTTACACCAAAATAGCCAGCCTTTTATTTTATATACCTCTTTTTTCCTTGTCAGCTTATTCTAGAAAGAATGGACACAAGGCAGAAGAAACCCGTGCCAAACAGGAATACTAATCTGCCGAGCACGCTTCAACATGACATTGATTTTGCTAAAAAAAAAAAAAATCATCAAGTATTTTGACTAGTAAACACAAACAAAGCCAGCAATGATGCCTTCTCAGAAGCAATGTGAGTAATATCCCTGTTTTCTACACTTCTATATATGAATTGAAAAGCAGCATCACAGCAAGAAATAATTTTAAATATCAATCACTTTATTGTGTTCATAAGAATTACTTATAAATGCTTTGAAATCATCTTTTTTTTTTTGTCTGGCACCATATACGATATATTGTTTGATGTGTCCTAACAACTAGTTATATAAGATATCAAGCTTGCTTTTTGGGATTTCCCCCCTATTTTTAACCCTCTAGGCCTGAAAACCCCTTATTTTTGAGCCTATTATTGGATCATATTTTGGGTAGGGAATTGCAATTTTGTAATAAAAAGTACACCAGTTGGTGTCCTTAACAAAACTGATCAGAGGGTCTTGAAGTTGTGCACGCCATGGCAATTGACTCCAGGGGTTCACAGCTTAATGGGATACAAGAGATCAAAGCTACTCCTTTTAACAAAAGTTTGAAAAAATAGGATAGGCAACATAGGCACGTGGAGTGTTGGCGTCGTTTCAGGCTATTTTGAGCCTGCTGACAGTGAATATAATTTTTTGATATTTGATTCTTTTCTAGCCCTCTTAAGAGCCAAGCCAAGAAGGTTCAGAATGATAAATTTCAAACATAAGCATGTAAGGTATTGTTTAAAACTATGTCAAAGTTACTGATTATGAATATGACATTATTTTTTATTCTTTACTAGGAATCTACCCTCTATGGACCTCTATCAGTAGGTGAAAATGACAAATTTCTATTATAATTGAGAATATTTACATTTTAAATATTTAAGTTTAAGCACATACTTTAATATTTCAAATATTCAATATGACTTTTGTTCTTTGCTATGTACTTCTACCACACAAGTTATTACATTTGTTAAGAACACCCCGAATTAGTGTGAAAACTATGACTTTTTATATATATTTAGAAACTTTACAGTTAACAGGAAAAAAATACATCTTCAAACTAGGGTGCTGAAAGCATGAAGCTGTCAGGCAACTCAGTACTGAGATTGTTCCTCCCTGGAAGGCAACAAATACTATAAATAATCAAATAATACCATTTCTCTACTTTTTTGTTGAACTAAAAATGAATAACAATTCCAAAACACTGATTAGAGAGACATTGCCATGTTGATCTTAAATTGGGCAAGTAAATAATAAAAGAGAGCAAAATAAAACAAATAAAATGAACACTTGTAGCTTAGATATCCGAATTTAGCATTGGTAAATACACTACTTTCATTACATTTATACATCATCAATACAGTGCTGAAGTTCATGAGAAGGAATCGTTTATCTGCCCAGTAAATAAGGATATGAGAGTCATTTTAAAATGCATAAACATGCTAACAGTAACACATAATAAATGTTCGATTCTCAAAACGTAAACAGCTGCTTTGTAGACTCATTTCAAAACGTTTGGAAATATCGCCTTCGGTTACACAAACTGCCGTTATATTCCATGCATCTCGTTTAATATCGAAATAACTTTCAGTGGAATGGCAAGAGGAAGTCTGCACCGCACACCACTGTCCAATGCATGTGATTTAACTTACTTGTTAAAATGGCAAGAGTGAAAAAGTGACGTCCAGGTCTCCGCAATGAATTCCTAGTATCCACCCATCGATTTCAGTTCTCCCCTCTCTGCTGTATGTACCGTTTGACTTTCCAGGTCGCGTCACTCATTGCCCTTTACTTTTTTCTGCTGCGACGGTCCATTTTTTTGTTCATCACTATGGTTACTGGTTTAACAAGCGCCGCCACCATGGCAACCAGGCCGACGCTACTTGCTTCAGCAGAACAGAAGCGCATCTAAACCTCAATGGGCCGCTTCGGACATAAATAAACAAGCAAAACGAGTATGGTTGTGTGCGTCAGCTAAGAGGCGGTCAAATAGCTAGAAATTAAGTGTTTACAAGTTATATAATGTGATCGTATTTTAGTTGCTGTGACTCAATCGTGAGACCAGCAACGACAATTTAAAAAGAAAAAAAAACCCGTACTTGTATTTTAATGCTCCTTTCACATACAACGAGACATTTCATGTTTATCCATTCATTTTTCCTTTTACATTGTTCGTAACAACGAAATTGCTGGAGATGAAAGCAGAGGCTGACTAAATCGAGTCGTCGAGGTTTATGACATAAGCTATTTATTATTCAAAAGTAAGAAGAGACTCCTACTTTTCTCGGCGAGACTTTCCTTCGGCTCGTTGTGCACCTGTTGATGAACAACTCGTAGGGCGGCGCCCGTTGTGTCTGAGGGACACAGTCACAAGACTGGAAAGGCGTACGTCACAAAGGATCTGCTGCTCGAAGGCGGAAAAAAGCACATCGAACGACTTTGGATGAAAGCACCAATAAAAACTTATATTCAAAGCTACAGGTAACACTAATCGAGATTGTCACCTCATTCAGTTAAATCCCATATACAATACCCACTTTATACTCGTTTTCATGAATGATATATTAAAGTAGCTTGTATTCTTCATGCGTTTTTGAAATGTAATCCTGTTTTGCTTTGTAAACGTTTGTGATGGGTTGTTCAATATACGGTGCTCCAAATAAAGGTTGATTGCCTGATAAATCTCGAGCCTTAAGATCTGCACTTTACATCTCACAATGGCTAGTATACATTATTTTACCGTTTTGGATAGTTTGGCAGCAAAGATGGTCAGTTTTGGGTTTGAATCAAATGTGTGGAGTGTGCCTGACCTCTCTATGTCTATGTCTCCCGCTTTCCCTCCCACATCCTCAAATGTATGTTAATTAGGTTAACTGGCAACTTAACATTGGCCCTATATAAGTGCTTTCCTCTCATCACAATTAGCAAGTTAGTTTAACTGGTGATCCCAATGAGGCCTAGTGTCAGCGACTGTAATTGTAAGTCTGACTGTGCACTAAAATGAAATGGCAAATTGTCCAGTGTAGGGAATTTGGCGATTTTAACTTGGGCCAACCCAGGGACACCAAATCAATGCAGGAAAATGTCTGAGTAAAGGATGTCTGTTTTGTGGCCCATCTAGGGTCACCAAATACCTTTAGGAAATGGTGCATGAATGTGAGCTTAAGAATTGATTGATTGATGTTAATTAGTCAATTATCCATTTTGCCTTTGGGAATTCCAGTTGATGATTAAATAATTTGGTAAACCCCACTTTATTTTCCTTACCTTTTCCTGTGGTTATTCCAGCAGTTGACACGTATGGAAGTAACTAAAGCACAGTCATCTTAAACAGAGAATAACAGAATGTATTAAAAAAACATGGATTATAGAAATATGACAACTGCATCTATAGTATATCAACATAGAAGTAGGACTCAAGAAACCAACAAACATATAACTGCTTTAATTGAGGCTGCCTGTTTAGAGTTTTAATTTGTCTTGGCTCAGAAAAATAATTTTACTAAGTCTTTAAGGATGATGTCCAATGTTGTGAGGAGTTATTGCTGCTGTTACTCTGACTCTTCTTGCATTCTTCTTGCAGTCTTTGTCTTTGATACATGGTGCTTTGTCCATGGTGATGTGCCATGCTGCTTCACAGTCTTGTCAGATAGGACTCAACCACTGACAACAAAACTTCACTTGGCAGAGATCTGACAGCAAGTTCAGGGTGTCCAGCTATAAGTCCCTATGGAGAGGGTCTTCCAGGCCATAGAAAGTGTTTGAGCTCTTTGCTCCACTGACAGTGGGTGGCTTCTTAACCAAGAGAATGGATCATCAGCTTTTACTCCCACAAAGAGATTCAGGTTTCAGGTCCCCCCAAAAAGGAATGGCTCCTGAGCTTTCAGCTTCCACCAAAGAGACAGAAGAAATGAATGCTGCTAGTTTTGAGGGAAGCTTTAACCTCGTGCTATTGGATTAAAGTCTTTCCCAATTACAGATCCAGTTGCTACATAAACACATTCTATTTGCTTAGCAGCACCCACTACTTTCATTATTCTTTGAGATTGTAGTATTACCAGTAATGAACAATGTTAAAACATTTCAATACATTTTTGTAAAACAATGAATAGGGACCACTTTCCTTAAGAAAACTAACATTTGCTACCCTTTCTTAAAAAAATTAACACATTTTTCTCACCTTGTAGCTTGCAGTCAGGAAACAGACCCCAAATACGAATCTGCCACTGCATCTATGACTGTTTTTTCATCACATTGTTGAGTTGCTATAACTATATATTTCCTGCAATTACCAGGCACAAACTTTGTGTTTTCTGCATTCAGCATTAAATAAAAACCTTTGCATCATGTAACAAAGCTGCTTAAATTTGATCCATGCCACTCCTTACATCCTTTACTAAAATTACCAAAATTGTACCATCTGCGCATTTTGTTCAGGCGTTTGCTTGGGTAAGAACTTCTACAGTGAGAAGTACAATGGATATATTTAAATGAGGGATAAAAAAAATCTGGTGCGCGGAGTAGCTTTGACTGTTGTACAGTATATCTTTAAGGTAATTCAATTAAATGTATTTTTGTATAGCATTTTTACATAGAGTAGTTGCTAAACTATGTGCAAAAGCTTTCAGTTAAAATGTGATGACAGAAATTATGGAACCATACATTACTGACTTTTCATACATGAACACACAAATATAAGTTAAGCACAGAGTAAGTTAGAAAATGTAGGTAAGGTGTTACATTCTTTGCCCTTTCCAGACTATTCTTTACACTCGGGACTCTGTTAATGGCTTTCATCAAGAGTGGTCGCATTGATAAGTTTGTTTTAAGTCAGCTTTGGAGATATCATCAAGATATGTTTTTTGTGCTAAAGCATGTTTAGGGGTCCATGGCAGTATTCGTGTTTTTAGCAAAAACAGTGTGCTCAGACTCAGGTGTAGTATTGGTGTTTGCAGTAGCATAGTCAAATGGTGCCGGGTGTCGATGGGGAAATTAACTGATCACATATTCACGTGTAAGTGCAGTCAGCCCAGCAGGTTTCCTCATTAGTGCTATGGGGATTGTAATCGAGGCACTTATGTCCACATTTGTATAAAAGAGCCAGAGCAAGACTGGCAGGTGAACAAGAAAGAAAAATCAAGAAAGATACCACAGGTTAAATGGAATAGAATAGAAAAGAAGAAAAAAGACAAAGAAGCAGGCTCAGCTGCTGCTGCTATAGAGGGGAGGCAGGCAGTTGAGAATGTTGCCTGAAGCAAATCAATGACACTTCAGGGTAGGGTCTTTCCTGCAGAGCATCCAGAGTTGCAACAGCCACCAACCACTCTGAGAGTTTCCCACAGACGCTGAGGAATGGCATCAGGAGTAGTGAGCAGAGCTTGCAGGGTCCACTAAGACACAAATTATGCTGGACGAAGCCAGAAAAAGAATTAACTAGACCTGTTGAAAGATATCTCCTTTTGCTGAGGAGATGCCTGTTTTAGATGGAAGCACAGTGGCCTGTGATTTTTAAAGAAACTATTCCTGGATTTTAAACTGGTCAAATTATTTATTTAATTCAATTTTAGTCTCCAAGAACACTACTTTTGTTGGGACTATGTATTCATTTATTTATGGCAGAAGCCACAGTACACTTTGTCTTTTGGACACTGTTCAAATTGCTGAATAAAAGGACCAAGCACTTTTTTTTTTCCTAGGTGTACAAAGGCATGTGATTTTCAGCACCATGTTAAGGTCAGAAGAAACTGTAGAAAATCACTTTCCCTTTCTGCCCCTTGTTTTTTTCTTGCCATTCTCTTATAAATGGCATATTTGAAAAATTAAACATTACAACATTTCCCAAGACTCAGTCAATGTCCTCTCTAATTTCTTTTAAAGAAATTATAGGTCCAAAAGTGATGCCTTCAGTACTTTCTACAACTAATGGCTATTGACTACTTGAGGTAGTATTCTGATCGTGCCAAACTACTTAAACTTGACAATAACGTGTTTAACATGCATTGAGAAATGTTTAAAGATATAGTTTATCCACCCATTCATTATCAAACATGATTATCCAATTCAGGATTTCAGGGGTCAAATCCTATCTGAGTAACATCAAATGAAAGGCAGTAATCATTCCTAGGTAAGGCACCAGTACATCAGGGGATTTCCACTTACATGCCCTCTTGTAAACATCTAATTTAGGGCTGCTAACTAACCTAGTATACAGTATGAATCTTGGGCATATGGAAGGAAAACTTCAGCAGACAATAAGAAAACATGCAAACTCCACATTGATAATGCCTAAGATGGGACTCAAACCCAAGAAGACCCTGTGAGGCCGCAGCACTAATGACTGCATTACTATGTCACCTAAATAAAACAAATATAACTAGAAACGGTTTGCAGTGCAGTACATATGATATGTATCATTAAAATAAATTGAATTAAACATTTTATGAATTTGTTTTATTTATATCTATAGAAACTGGATGGTATTTTCATGTCTTACAGTCATCAGGGGACTGCATATTAATGTTTCTCAACCTTTTTGACGTGCTTATAAGTTTCTTTGTGACTCACTCGGGGGCACTTAATAAATCAAATACAATTGTATCAGCACAGGAAACTCCCATCATGAACTGAGCGCATCAGAGCATGCAAGTGAAAAAATGTCAAAGAGCAATGCCAATTGCTTAGGCAACCCACTGCAACTCAGTTTGCATCCAACTTTGTGACCCACTAAAATTATAAAGAATAGGAACTCGAGACCCATCAGTGGCAGCTCATGACCAGACCCTTTGGCCAAGAAACACTGCTATACAGTTGTGCTTGAAAGTTTGTAAACCCTTTAGAATTTTCTGTATTTCTGCATAAATATCACCTAAAACATCATCAGATTTTCACTCAAGTCCTAAAACTAGATAAAGAGAAACCAGTTAAACAACTGAGACAAAAATATTATACTTGGTCATTTATTTATTAAGGAAAATGATCGAATATTTTTTTTCTTCATTAATTTTATTGCAATACCATACAAAGCAATCAAGTTTTTACAAAAAGAAAAATTGAGTTAAGAACAGATCGATCCCCACCCCTGAGAGAGAGAGCAAGCCAAATGGCATGAAATTTAAGGCTTGTAAACATACCTAAATTAATAAATTCTCTGTGCTTTATGAGCTTATTTTAAAATATTACTGATTAGATCCTGCCATGTTTTGAAAAAAGTCTGTACGGATCCTCTGAGTATTTGATTTTTTCCAATTTCAAATAGTATAACACATCAGTTTCCCACTGATTTAAAAGAGGAGAGTTTGGGTTCTTCCAGTTTATGAGAATAAGTCTGTGTGCCAAAAGTGTAGTAAATGCAATCACAATTTGTTTCTCTTTCTCCACTTTATACCCCTCTGGAAGAACCCTAAAACACAGCTGTTAATAGGTTAGGAGGGATTGTGAGTCCAAGGCTATCTGAAAGGTAATTAAAAACTTTTGTCCAGAATAATGTTAATTTGGTGCGTGCCCAGAACATGTGACCCAGTGAGGCTGGGACTTGGTTGCATCGTTCGCAGGTTGGATCATGCCCTGGAAGCATTTTGGAGAGTTTCAGTCGAGACAGATGTGCTCAATATATAATTTTGAGTTGCATAATTGTATGCTTTGCGCATATGGAGCTCGAGTGAATTCTCTGCTACTCTCTGCTACTACTTTCCACTCCTTTTCTGATATATTAATTGAGAGATCTTTTTCCCAGTATCCTCTTGGATCTTTGAAAGGGATGGATTGTAAAATCTATACTAATAAAAGGCAAAACCCTCACTCACTCACTCACTGACTCATCACTAATTCTCCAACTTCCCGTGTGGGTGGAAGGCTGAAATTTGGCAGGTTCATTCCTTACAGCTTCCTTACAAAAGTTGGGCAGGTTTCATTTCGAAATTCTACGTGTAATGGTCATAACTGGAAGCTGTTTTTCTCCATTTACTGTAATGGAGATGAGCTTGAACGCCGTGGGGGAGTTTAGTGTGACATCATCACGCCTCCCGTAATCACGCAGTACATAGAAAACCAGGAAGACCTCCAAAAAGCGCTGAAGAAAACATGCATTATATAATTGAGAAGGCAGCGAAACAATAAGAAGCGAGCAAGTGACATATACAACCATATTCATGAGTTCTGCTACTTGGGAAACAAAGCACGATGTAAACCTACACTTTAAATTAAGTTCATAGACAGGCTGCGCTGGCGTTTGTAATTTAGTGCCTGCCCATATAAGGCCGTCCGTCAGCGGCAATCAATAGCAAACTCCACTAAATATTCACGGGTGAAGGACTGTGCTTATGCAGAGGAAGATGAGATGGTCAGGGTGGTGTTTGGCACAAACTCAGCGAAACTACAAGAGAAAGTTTTAAGTGCCAGGACTAAGGTAACATTAAATACAGCCATGGACATAGCACGAGATGGCACGAGCACAGCTGGGAACCTTCGATGCATGTACACGGCGGCTCCGTGAACTGGCGCAGTGCACAGATAAAGCAACAGTTCCAAAGAGCTGAACAAAACCAATTACACAATTGAAAAGGCAGCAAAAAATATGAAGCGTCTGATACATACAAGCATATTCATAAATCCAGCTACTGCGGAAACAAAGCACACGTGGAAAAAGTCAATGTCCGCTAAAGGAAGACAGTGTAAAAAACCCGTGCATGCAGTGTGTCAGGTCTCAGATAAAGAAGAAGGCGAGCTGTTTATTGATGCAGTAAGAAGCGAATCGATGAATGAAACCTGTCATCTTTACAGCGATTGACAAACACGGAATGTAACTTGAACACAACACATCCTACAAATACGAACCTGATTGAAAGAAATAATGATAATCAAATCCTTGATGACAGCAACACTCAGTAACACTCACAAAACAAATACTGTATATTGACAGTCATGTTACGTTATTTTAAAATGTTCCCTTTTCTTTTTAGCTTTTTAACACACTACTTCTCGCTGCATACGGGTATATATATATGTATATATATATCCCGATCTACATACTCGAATAATGGATACTTTATTAGCCATCAATGATTGTTTTGGTAAAGCCATACTCAGTGTATTCATTAGATGAGCGGTAAAAAGTAAGAGCGAGGGAGGATGACTTATTGAGGCATGCAGGCTGTAGTCTTGCGTCAACTCTATCTGAATTGCGATCACATTTGAAAAATATATCTTTTCAAGTTCTATTTAGTCCATATGTGTCAAACTCAAGGGCCGCGGCCACATCCGGCCCGGCATGTAATTATATCCGGCCCGCAAGATCATTTTATATACTGTATTATTGTTATTAATGGCCCGGGTATATGAAGCGCTGGTAACACAATAAACTACAGATCCCATAATGCAGCGCTTCAGCTGCCTTGCCGCACTTCCGCGTTAATCAAGTCTAGCTTATGATGCTGCAAGTTATTGCGAAGCTAGCTCACACAATGCTGAAGAGAAAAGTTGATTCTGAAAATAGAGCCTTTAAAAACCGATGGGAGGCTGAGTATATGTTTACTGAACCCGTGTGTCTCATTTGTGGAGCTAATGTGGCTGTAATTACAGAATTTAATCTAAGGCGGCACTATGAGACAAAACATCAGGGTAACCTGAAGACCTGAATGCAATGCAGAAGATACAGAAAGCAGAAGAATTAAATAAGAATCTGACACTTCAGCGGACGTTTTTACCCGTGCACAATCACAAAGTGATTTCAAGTGAAGCTGCTTTTATGGGAGACACAAATGCACCAGTGCAACTTGCCCCACTTTCCCTGTTGCCAAGTAATGTTAAACCAAGTCGTCACTACGGTGTTCCCAAATCGCACTTTGCTGATAAACTGGCGCACTGAGTTTGCACGGCGCTTTGGTGACTTTGAAGAACAAAAAGTCCGTCTACATGCGGCTCGAACCTTGTGCATGTTTGGTAGCACATATCTGTGTGAGAAGCTCTTCTCAGTGATAAAGACTAACAAAACAGCACACAGGAGTCGCCTCACTGATGAGCACCTGCAATCCATCCTGAGAATCTCCACAACACAGAACCTCACACCAAACATAAACGAACTTGTTGCCAAAAAAGATGCCAGGCGTCCAGCTCTAAAATGACATATGAGCAAAGACAACTGAATGATTTGATTTGTTATTGCTGAAAGGAACACATTTTATTTATATTTCCAGGTTTTGTTATGCAGCATGTTCATATTTGAATTTGTATAATTTTGACAGGATATATTTTTATGGAGAGCAAAATCTTTTGGGATATTTAAAATCTAAGTTTATTTTTATATAAAATTACATAAGAGTAAAGAAATTTGAATGTTTGTTCTTTTAACGTTTACTTTATTTCTAACTTGTATAATTTAGACAGGATATATTTTTATGGAGAGCAAAATATTATAAGTTGTTTAAGGTTTGAGTTGATTTATTCAGGAATAATACTCCTGTCTGTTTTTACCATTCCTACCAAAGATATTTCTGTCGACTAAATAAAAATTCCTTCTATTTAAAATTTAAATAGAACTTGAACAAATACAATAGTTCATAATATCCACACAGACTTACGCGTAAGGCGGGGTTATCCGTTTTAACAAGCAGCGTATTGCACTGATCTGAAATAGCTGTGTGTGTATATATGTAGATATGTGTGTATATGTATATATATGTTTATATATGTGTGTGTGTATGTATATATATATATATGTATTTGTGTGTATATATATGTGTATATGTATAGATATGTATATATATATATATATGTTTATGTGTGTGTGTGTAAATCTATACTAATAAAAGGCAAAGCCCTCACTCACTCACTCACTCACTCACTCACTCACTCATCACTAATTCTCCAACTTCCCGTGTAGGTAGAAGGCTGAAATTTGGCAGGCTCATTCCTTACAGCTTACTTACAAAAGTTGGGCAGGTTTCATTTCGAAATTCTACGCCTAATGGTCATAACTGGAAGGTATTTTTCTCCATTTACTGTAATGGAGATGAGCTTGAACGCCGTGGGGGGCGGAGTTTCGTGTGACATCATCCGCCTCCCGTAATCACGCAGTACATAGAAAACCAGGAAGACCTCCAAAAGCGCTGAATAAAACATGCATTATATAATTGAGAAGGCAGCGAAACAATAAGAAGCGAGCGAGTGACATATACTACCATATTCATGAGTGCTGCTACCTCAGAAAGAAAGCAAGGTGTAAACCTAAACTTTAAATTAAGTTCATAGACAGGCTACGCTGGCGTTTCACATGCCCACAGGTAATGCGGGATACAAGTTTAATGAGAGGGCGCGGGATATAAGCGAGAGTTTTGATCACTTTGTAACTAAGTTAAAATTGTAGGTGAAGGGGTGTGCTTATGCAAATTCCGATAGACTGTGTTTGTGGGGGATTGACAGTTAAGGCGGGTGGGGGAGTTACGTCATCATATCCCCTCCCATTCATCTCATTTCGCTCTGAGCTGAGCTCCGTGGCTAACGCAGTCTTCCGAAGCAACTTCGTTAGACTGCCACCAAATATTTACAGAAAAATCCACAAGTTAATACACGCTTTCTCTAGAGTTTCTCCACACTGAATCCTCCAGGCACTACTTACAAAAGGTTACATTGACAATGCGTGTTACGTTATTTTTAAAATCTTTCCTTTTCTTAGCACAAGCACAGCTGAGAAGCTTCAATGCATGTGCTCCATAGCGTTAAAAATAATGCATTTAATCACACTTTGCATTACAAGCAAAGGGAGCTTTTGTCAATGCATGATTTCCTGGTACACCGATTACATTGATCAGCGCATCCCAATTCATTTTACCCTCGCACCACCTTGGTTTGAGAAGAAGTATGAAAAATATAGAGGTTAACACAGAAAAACAGATCACCAATTCAAGCTTTATGAATAATCGATTAAGCCATCAATAATTGTTTTGGTAAATCTATCCTCCTTCCATTTTATAATTTTTCCGCCATTAGCCATGATTAAATGAACGGTAAATAAAGTAAGAGCAAAGCGAGGGTTACTTATTTAGGCAGGCATATATATGACAGCAACACTCATGACAATGTCAATCATGTTACGTTATTATTAAAATGTTTCCTTTTCTTTTTCATTACTTCTTTAACACACTACTTCTCTGCTGCGAGGCGCGGGTATTTTGATAAATATATATATATCATATAATATATGAATGACCTCCAAAAGGCTGAGACTTTTGATATCATGAGCGTGTCTGCAAAAACTGGGGTCTCCTGCCCAGCAAAAGTCGAGCAGCCAGCGCGCGTGCATAGCTGTGCTGGCCTTTGAGACGCTGACTGCGCTTCTGCCTTAAGCCAAAGTGAGCACTTTTAATTTTTTTCATCCTCCCCCTGCGCTATAGCCCAGACAATTGCAAACACGGGACCCCTTTTCTACACCACGGCAAAATAATATTAAGGCGATTCACACTTTCTTTTGCACATTATCGATTATGAGGTCCTCACCTCGGATTATGAAGACACATACAGTGGAGGACTGACAGTGCCATCACAGCCGATTAATGGCGGGGACATCTCACCAGTCTACACAAGACCCACCGCGACTCTCCCCAAAAGGCGATCATAACGTCAGCGAACACATCTCTCTATACTATATAAAAGAAAAAGGCAGCTTTCCTTTCTTTACACCTTTTTTCCTTTTATCCTAAACCAAAGCCTTTCTCTCTTAACACTGCAGAGGACACAAAACTAATTTTCTTTAAATGCCGGTAAGGCACATTACCAGAGGCACAAATTTGAGCGTTCACATAGAAAATGTAATTTCTATACCACAGCCGTCGTGTAGCGCCTTTCAAAAGGGATCTACTACCGAGAGGTGATCCATATACATTTTACCTGTTAGTTCTACTTACCTGTTCTGTTACACAGTCTTTAAAATGTAGTTTACCCGCAACCACTCCAGTAGTGCTCAATGTAGCTGTACTTCTTAAAACGTTAATGTTTTACTGTTTAATAACTTATACACTACATTTTATTTTTCCCTTGCACTCAGTGACCAAAGCTATACACACACATATAGACACATACAAACATACACACAAGTATATGTATGTGTATATATATGTATGTATGTGTATATATAAACTGCTCAAAAAAATTAAAGGAACACTTTGAAAACACATCAGATCTCAATGGGAAAAAGAAATCCTCCTGGATATCTATACTGATATAGACTGGGTAATGTGTTAGGAACGAAAGGATGCCACATCGTTTGATGGAAATGAAAATGATCAACCTACAGAGCCCTGAATTCAAAGACGCCCCAAAAATCAGAGTGAAAAAATGATGTGGCAGGCTAGTCCATTTTGCCAACATTTAATTGCAGCAACTCAAAATTATGCAGCAGCACTTTGTATGGCCCCTGTGTTCTTGTATACATGCCTGACAACATCGGTGCATGCTTCTAATGAGATGACAGATGGTGTTGTGGGGGATCTCCTCCCAGATCTGGACCAGGGCATCACTGAGCTCCTGGACAGTCTGAGGTGCAACCTGGTGGCATTGGATGGACCAAAACATAATGTCCCAGAGGTGTTCTATTGGATTTAGGTCAGGAAAGTGTGGTGGCCAGTCAATGGTATCAATTCCTTCATCCTCCAGGAACTGCCTGCATACTCTCCCCACATGAGGCCAGGAATTGTCGTGCACCAGGAGCCACTGTCCCTGCATAGGGTCTGACAATGGGTCCAAGGATTTCATCCTGATACCTAATGGCAGCCAAGGTGCCTTTGTCAAGCCTGTAGCTGTCTGTGTGACCCTCCATGGATATGCCTCCCCAGACAATCATTAACCCACCACCAAACTGCTCATGCTGAATGATGTTACAGGCAGCATTAATGTTCTCCATGGCTTCTCCAGACCCTTTCACTTCTGTCACGTGCTCAGGGTGAACCTGCTCTCATCTGTAAAAAGCACAGGGCACCAGTGGTGCATCTGCCAATTCTGGTATTCTATGGCGAATGCCAATCGAGCTGCATGCTGCTGGGCAGTGAGCTCAGGGCCCATTAGAGGACATGGGGCCCTTGGGTCACCCTCATGAAGTCTTTCTGGTTGTTTGGTCAGAGACATTCACACCAGTGGCCTGCTGGAGGTCATTTTGTAGGGCTCTGGCAGTGCTCATCCTGTTCCTCCTTGCCCAAAGGAGCAGATACTGGTCCTGCTGATGGGTTATGGACCTTCTATGGCCCTCTCCAGCTCTCCTAGAGTAACTGCTTGTCTCCTAGAATCTCCTCCATGCCCTTGAGACTGTGCAGGGAGACACAGCAAACCTTCTGGCAATGACACGTATTGATGTGCCATCCTGGAGAAGTTGGACTACCTGTGCAACCTCTGTAGGGTCCAGGTATCGCCTCATGCTACCAGTAGTGACACTGACTGTAGCCAAATGCAAAACTAGTGAAGAAACAGTCAGAAAAGATGAGGTGGGAAAAATGTCAGTGGCCTCCACCTGTTAAACCATTCCTGTTTTGGGGGTCATCTCATTGTTGCCCCTCTAGTGCATCTGTTGTTAATTTCATTAACACCAAAGCAGCTGAAACTGATTAACAACCCCCTCTGCTACTTAACTGACCAGATTAATATCCCATAAATTTCATTGACTTTATGCTATACTCTGATTAAAAAGTGTTCCTTTAATTCTTTTGAGCAGTATATATATATATACACACACCTATCTACATTATATATATATATATATATATATATATATATACTGCTCAAAAGAATTAAAACAGTCTCAAGGGCATGGAGGAGATTCAAGAAGACAAGCAGTTACTCTAGGAGAGCTGGAGAGGGCCATAGAAGGTCCATAACCCATCAGCAGGACCAGTATCTGCTCCTTTGGGCAAGGAGGAACAGGATGAGCACTTCCAGAGCCCTACAAAATGACCTCCAGCAGGCCACTGGTGTGAATGTCTCTGACCAAACAACCAGAAAGACTTCATGAGGGTGACCCAAGGGCCCCATGTCCTCTAATGGGCCCTGAGCTCACTGCCCAGCAGCATGCAGCTCGATTGGCATTCGCCATAGAATACCAGAATTGGCAGATGCACCGCTGGTGCCCTGTGCTTTTTACATGAGAGCAGGTTCACCCTGAGCACGTGACAGAAGTGAAAGGGTCTGGAGAAGCCATGGAGAACATTATGCTGCCTGTAACATCATTCAGCATGAGCAGTTTGGTGGTGGGTTAATGATTGTCTGGGGAGGCATATCCATGGAGGGTCACACAGACCGCTACAGGCTTGACAAAGGCACCTAGGCTGCCATTAGGTATCAGGATGAAATCCTTGGACCCATTGTCAGACCCTATGCTGGTACAGTGGCTCCTGGTGCACGACAATTCCTGGCCTCATGTGGTGAGAGTATGCAGGCAGTTCCTGGAGGATGAAGGAATTGATACCATTGACTGGCCACCACACTTTCCTGACCTAAATCCAATAGAACACCTCTGGGACATTATGTTTTGGTCCATCCAATGCACCTCAGACTGTCCAGGAGCTCAGTGATGCCCTGGTCGAGATCTGGGAGGAGATCCCCCACAACACCATCTGTCATCTCATTAGAAGCATGCACTGATGTTGTCAGGCATGTATACAAGAACACGGGGCCATACAAAGTGCTGCGTACAATTTTGAGTTGCTGCAATTAAATTTTGGTAAAATGGACTAGCCTGCCACATAATTTTTTCACTCTGATTTTTGGGGCGCTTTGAATTCAGGGCTCTGTAGGTTGATCATTTTCATTTCCATCACCAGTCTATATCAGTATAGATATCCAGGAGGATTTATTTTTCCCATTGAGATCTGATGTGTTTTCAAAGTGTTCCTTTAATTTTTTTGAGCAGTTTATATATATATACACACACACACACACACATACATACATAAACACATATATATAATTTGTGTGTGTGTGTATGTATGTGTGTGTATGTATGTATGTGTGTGTATATATGATGTAGATAGGTATGTATATATATATATTTATATATATGTGTATATGTAGATATGTATATAGATATGTAGATATGAAGATATGTATGTGTATATATATATATATATATGTATGTATGTGTGTGTGTGTGTGTATATATATGACAGCAGCAATCCAAGCTGTGAGAAAACAGTAAAAAGGAGGCGTGTCAGGCGTCGTGGTACATTTTTCTGATGCAGCTACCGAAAACAACTTGTGGCGCTGCCGCCAAATACACAAAACAATTACTTTGAAAATCATGTTACATTATTTTTAAAATGTTTCCTTTTCTTTTTATAACTTCTTTAACACATGACATCGCTCTGCGCGGTATTTTGCTATATATATATGTCACAGCGACACTCATAACAGTGACAAAACAATTACATTGACAATCATGTTACGTTATTTTCAAAATGTTTCCTTTTCTTTCTCTTTCCTTCTTTAACACACTACTTCTCCGCTGCCAAGCCTTGGGTATTCTGCTAGTATATATATATATATATATATATATATATTTATATATATGACAGCAACACTCATCACTCACAACAGTGACAGAACAATTACATTGACAATCATGTTACGTTATTTTCAAAATGTTTCCTTTTCTTTTTCATTGCTTCTTTAACACACTACTTCTCCGCTGCGAAGCGTGGGTATTTTGCTAGTGATTTTATATATTGTAGAGATGGTGTCTAAGTCCTTGAGATTGAGCAATATTTTTTCCAGCATGGATGAGGGTAGAAGATGAGGAAAATCTGGAAGGTTCTGTTCTGGAAAATGATCGAATATTACATACTAGCCAACCCGCAGCGTACCATACGCCGCATAATTAGGCTGTTTTTTTATTGATTTTTAATCACAGGGAGAAAATTAACATTTGAAAAATCAGTAATGTAATAAATCAGCAAGAAAAGCAACATTGTAACAATGCACGGAACGAAGGAACACACAATCGTCCGTGAGTGAATTTCTCGTTCAGTATACACTGCCTGCTTTTTTCTATATAATCCACCAAGACATCCGACCACGGTAGTAGCGAGGTGGGGCTTCGTTGTTCATTTCACATGGTTTTTCATGGCGGACATGGTCAGGTGTCGAAACCGAAAAGAATAATGAAAAGTCAACATGCTCAGACGTGCATGTGGACTCCTAGCACAGACGAAAGGGACTAAATGGGTGCTCGGTGAGTTATTGCGTCCGGGCACATGGGCAGGCAGTGTGAATGCCTAGAGAGCGAGGGTAGACGCGGGCCAGTGAAAAAGGAGTGTTGGTGGGCAGGGAAACGTCCTTCGTGTTCCTGCAGGAGCATCTAAGAAGACGCATGTTTGTTGCGGATGCGAATTGCTGTATGTAGCGTGTAAAACAGTTTGCTATGGTGCACGACACGCCGCATTCAGCGATTCACATCCGCGACAAATATGATTCTTCTTGGATGGTGCTGTCGCGTCCACCCACGCTCTCGAAGCATACACACTGCCTGGTCATGTGCCCGCTCGCAAGAAAAGCAACATTGTAACAATGCACGGAACGAACCAACACACAGTCGTCCGTGACTGAATTTCTCGTTCAGTATGCACTGCCTGCTCATGTGCCCACCTCCAACTCGGCACTTGAGTCGTTGTCGTCTTTGCACAGTTCAGATGCACCTGTGACTCACGTAGAGTTTTCATTGCTCTGTGCGGTTGTGGCTGCTTTTTCCTATATAATCCACCAAGACACCCAACCACGGTAGTAGCGAGGTGGGGCTTCGTTGTTCCTTTCACATGGTTTTTCATGGTGGATGCGGTCGGGTGTCGAAACCGAAAAGAATAATGAAAAGTCAACGTGGCTCAGACGTGCATGTGGCTCCTAGGACAGACGAAAGGGACTAACTGGGTGGTCGATGAGTTTTTGCGTCCGGGCACATGGGCAGGCAGTGTGAATGCCTAGAGAGCGACGGTAGACGCGGGCCGGTGAAAGAGGAGTGTTGGTGGGCAGGAAAACGTCTTTCGTGTTCCTACAGGAGCATCTAAGAAGACGCATGTTTGTCGCGGATGCGAATTGCTGTATGTGTAAAACAGTTTGCTATGGTGCACGCGGTTGTGCGTCATAACTGATAACTCGGTTTTTAAAGACTGCTTACTTCATTGTGTTTTAACCTCAGTTGTAAAGGATCGTTTTAAGGATCCCATGGGATACCCCTCGTAAACCTTTTTACACGCTGCATATGGCGATTCACCTCCACGAGAAACATGCCTCTATGAACAGTCAACGTGGCTTGGAAGTGCTTGTGGCCTCTACGACAGACGAATATCAATGATGCCGGTTTTTCTGTGTCGTCGTGTCCGAGTTGGTGGACGTGGCTCTGCGAGTTGTCATCGTATTCAATGGTCTTGGAGTTGGTGGGCGTGGCTCCTTCCTGCGTGTGCCATAGGTGTCTTACTTGTCGGAAGCTTAGTGAATCCATGCCCCTTCCGGCGTGCTTTCCATGGGTGTCTTGCCTTAGTGAATTATATATATACTGTAGATTTGTGAATGACAAACGTATGTGAACCTTTGCTTTCAGTATCTGGTGTGACCCCCCTTTGCAGCAATAACTGCAACTAAACGTTTCTGGGAACTTTTGATCATTCCTGCACACCGGCTTGGAGGAATTTTAGCCCATTCCTCCATAAGGAACAGCTTCAACTCAGGGATGTTGGTGGGTTTCCTTACATTAACTGCTCGCTTCAGGTCCTTCTACAACATTTCAATTGGATTAAGGTCAGGACTTTGACTTGGCCATTCCAAAACATTAACTTTATTCTTCTTTAACCATTCTTTGGTAGAACGAATTGTGTGCGTAGGGTCGTTGTCTTGCTGCATGACCCACCTTCTCTTGAGATTCAGTTCCTGGACAGATGTCCTGACATTTTCCTTTAGAATTCTCTGATATAATTCAGAATTCATTGTTCCATCAATGAAGGCAATCTGTCCTGGCCCAGATGCAGCAAAACAAGCCCAAACCATGATACTACCACCACCATGTTTCACAGATGGGGTAAGGTTCTTACGCTGGAATGCAGTGCTTTCCTTTTTCCAAACATAACACTTTTCATTTAAACCAAAAAGTTCTATTTTGGTCTCATCTGTCCACAAAACATTCTTCCAATAGCCTTCTGGTTCGTCCATGTGATCTTTAGCAAACTACAGACGAGCAGCAATGCTTTTTTTGGAGAGCAGTGGCCTTCTCCTTGCAACCCTGCCATGTACACCATTGATGTCCAGTGTTCTCCTGATGGTGGACTCATGAACATGAACATTAGCCAATGTGAGAGAGGCCATCAGTTGCTTAGAAGCTACCCATGGGTCATTTGTGACCTTGCCGACTATTACACGCCTTGCTCTTGGAGTGATCTTTGTTGGTCGAACACTCCTAGGGAGAGTAACAATGGTCTTGAATTTCCTCCATTTGTACACAATCTGTCTGAGTGTGTATTGGCTTTTTCAGACTGATGAGCATCAACAACTTTTTTTTCTGAGGTCCTCAGAAATTTCCTTTGTTCGTGCCATGATACACTTCAACAAACATGTGTTATGAAGAGCAGACTTTGATAGATCCCTGTTCTTTAAATAACACAGGGTGCCCGCTCACACATGATTGTCATCCCATTGATTGAAAACACCTGACTCTAATTTCACCTTCAAACTAACTGCTAATCCTAGAGGTTCGCATACTTTTGCCACTTACAAATATGTGATATTCAATCATTTTCCTCAATAAATAAATTACCAAGTATAATATTTTTGTCTCATTTGTTTAACTGGTTTCTTTTTATTTATTTTTAGGACTTGTGTGAAAATCTGATTATGTTTTAGGTTAGATTTATTCAGAAATATAGAAAATTCTAAAGGGTTCACAAACATTCAAGCACAACTGTATATAATCTGTAATGCAGGAACCATTACTGATACTGCAGTGAACAGCTAACTTGAACTCATACAAACTCTTGGCAATATTAATTCAACTATGCTGAAAATTAATGCTTATCTGTTTTTTTTTGCTGTGCAGTCATAAAACTGGTTGCTTATTAAGTAATCATGTTATAACTTACTGTTAGGTTCAAAGTGACATACTGTAAAAAATGTCAAAGGTTAACACATATTCAACATGAGAGTGTCGCAAGCAGCCAAGTAGCAGCAATAATCAGGAAAAGTTTAGGAGCTCCGGTAAAGGGGAGCTCATTTGTGGTGGCTGATTATATGTGCTTTATAAAGCTAACACTCAAATTAAACAGTAATTCATTGCAATGAAAATGAGTCACATCACATGGCGAGAGAGTGAAGAGTGAAGAGAGTGAAAATGAGAGATTGCAGTGTTTTTTCACTATTTAATTAAACTATTAGCTAGTTATTTAGCTTGTTTAGTGTTTTATTTAATAAAACAGAGTGACAGGATTATTAAATTGTTAATGTACTTTGTTATAGTTTGATACCTTTTAAAAATGTATTTTGACATGATTTAGAAAACACAAACAGGCAAAACCTCTATAAAGGAACAATCCCTATCAGGTTTAGTCCTTTCTAACCATTTAAAGGGCGAGTTTGGTATTTTTCAAGTTGAAAAATGTAGGCAAGGTGTTACAGTAATCCCTCGCTATATCGCGCTTTGACTTTCGCGGTTTCACTCTATCGCGGATTTTAAATGTAAGCACATCTAAACATATATCACAGATTTTTCACTGGTTCGCCGCTTTCTGCGGACAATGGGTCTTTTAATTTGGGTTACATGCTTCCTCAGTTTGATTGCCCAGTTGATTTCATACAAGGGACGCTATTGGCGGATGGCTTAGAAGCTACCCAATCAGAGCATGTATTGCATATTAACTAAAACTCCTCAATGCTATAAGATATGCTTCCCGCGCTGTGCTTGTTTGCTTCTCTCTATCTTACTCGCTCTCTCTGCCTGACGGAGGGGGTGTGAGCAGTGGGGCTGTTTGCACAGAGGACACGGACGCTCCTCTACAAAATGCCGCTTTATCGCGGTGCTTCAGTATACTTAAAAGCATGTATTGATTTTTTGATTGTTTGCTTTTCTTTGCGAGCGCTCTCTGACATTCTCTGCTCCTGACGTGCTCCTTTATGACGGCGCTCCTTTGAAGATAAGATATGTTTGCTTTCTTTTAATTGTGAGAAAGAACTGTCATCTCTGTCTTGTCATGGAGCACAGTTTAAACGTTTGACTAAAGGGTGTTATTTCATGTCTAGAGGGCTCTAATAATGTTAACAGGGTGGTAGAGTTTATAAGGGCTTAAAATATATAAAAATAACCACACAAACATATGGTTTCTACTTCGCGGATTTTCACCTATCGCGGGGGGGTCTGGAACGCAACCCCCGCGATCGAGGAGGGATTACTGTACATTCTTTGCCTTTTCCAGACTATTCTTTACACTTGGGACTCTGTTAATGGCTTTTTTCCCACAAACATGCATTTATGACACAAAAGTGTGTTATAAAGTTAAGTGTTTTCTATAAATTTTAAAATATATAGCCAGTCCTGGTGCTTCATAATCGAACAATCTCAGAAAACAAAAGCCAACAATATACTGAATATGTCCATTTTTCAAGCCAAGAAAAGTTATCGAGCATTGACCAGGCGTCTTGAGATTACACACAGTGTAAAATACCTTATACATGTCCTTTTTTTAACAAAAATATCAATATTATGAGACTGAGATGCTTTAAAAGAAAACCAGTTGTGCACAGTCCCTCTGCTCTTGCTTGCCTCTGCAATAACCTTTTACCCACAGGAGTGTGGTTTTCCCTCGAAAGAAATTCACACTAAACTGTCTGTGCCACATGCTTGGTATCATGCTGAGTTACTTCCAAATTTACCTGAGAACTCCTCCCTGGAAGGCCACTTTAATCACACAAGAGAACAGAAAATGAGTCCTTACCTTGAGAAAATTAGTGCCAGGAATATGTGATAAAGTGATTATATACAGATGCCTTTTGTTGCCACAAACATGCGTCTGAAACATGGAAGGCACATTTTCTTATACTACTTCAAACATTATGTATTTGGTTAGGTTTTTAGGCTTTTATTTTCTGGTGGCACCTTGTGCCCCATAAGCTAAATACATTATTATTATTATTATTATAAAACAACAGGACTGGCTATACATTTTAAAAAATGCTTAATTTTAGTACACAATTTTATGTGGCAAATGCACATATATTATGTTTGTGAAGAAATAAATTTGACTTGAAAAATTCCAAACTTGTTAAATAAGTGATACACAAACAAGAACTTTACTATGTTAATAATAACATTATGTCCTGATACTCTAGATAAGTCAGTCATCAGACAGGATGTTTACAGCTTAAACAGAGTCTCTATAGTATTGGTGATTTATTTTGATATCTTATCTAAGGACTTCCCAACTCTGATATTTAGTTTCATAACATATCCAAAATCCTTGCACGGAAGGATTAAACTCTAGGGATTTTACTGATAACTGACAACCATGAGGTAATTAAACTCTTATAGAGAAAAAGAATGGAAAGCAAACAGATTGAGACACAAAGAAAGAAAAATATCGCCTATAATAAATAAGGTATGGCCCAAGTAAAGTGAAGCCTTCCTAAGGAGTCAAAAGTGTGTTAAGTAAATTCACTTCTTCTGCACAAAGTAGGAATCAATAAACCAAATAAACCTGAGCTGAAATTTTTCAGAAGACTATTTTTTATCTTTTAGTATCTTTTAGCATTCTCTCAAAAATCATACTAAATCTCTATAGTCTACAATAATCTATAAAACACAATCCCTGTTTCTTTATTCTTTACTAGCTGTCCCCTGCGGCTCTGCCTGCGTAGAAGTGAAACAGGACAGTAAGTAGGGACTTGCCCGGCTCTCTACTCCTGACATCACACTTTCCCCTCCCCTCAGCCCACAACCTCTGTCTCAGATTAGCACAAATATATTGCTCATGCCAGCGAACTATGATTCTTAGCGCGATGAGAGAAGTCGTAAAATCAACCAACATGTTCAAGCAAATTATAGAAAGAAACCCGATCTAAATTTGCTAAGTAATTCTCTTGTTCACTAGCTAAGCGGCGGTAAGAAACACCCAGGCCAGGACGTGAGTGAGGAGGGCCCCACCCCCTCTCTGCCTCCTGCTACATGTCTCTTAAATTCTTGCAAATAAATCAGTACTGTAAGCAAACTATGATACATAGAGCTATAAGAGTAGTGGCAAAATCAACCGGAATGTTCAAATTATAGAAAAAAACCCGATTTAAATCCGTTAAGTAGTTCTCTCGTGATAAGCGGGCAGATATACAAAAAGGCAGATGTTGGATTTTATATATAAGTTTATTTTTCAGGCCATGACATAAATATATGTCACACATGTATTTGTCACCAGAAGTCAGGTTTCTGACAAACAACTTTTAGTTTTACCAGCTCAGGTTGGAGAGAGTGGTTGTAACCTCACAGCTAATAAAAATCTCATAAAGAATTTAGAGCATAGATTTATTTAACACAATATGTTTTCACACTTTAAAGTTACAGAGTTTAAAAACAATTCCCACGCAAAGCTGGGAAAGGATGTTTTAAAAATAGCAGTTGGCATGAAATACTACAGTGCGACCAACTGACAGTGGAAGAGCATCATGCTTGGCGTGATGTGTTACACATGCCCTTCCACCTAGAATTCCAGGTGTGATTCTGTAACATTATATTTAATTTTTTCTTTCATGAACCATTTCCATCTCTATTTTTTTCTTGGGCCCAATTCCCTGGAACATAAAAAGACATATGTAATAAATTCAACATTGTTAAGTGTAATAAAGTTTGAAAGTCATTTGTAATTAGTTTCATCTTTGCACTTTCTCACCTATGCAGTGCCAGGTAAATCAGCCAATGCTGTTTAAATATCTTACCTGAAATGCATGAACTTTTTTCAATGTATCTCGACATTTTAGGGTCCCCTGATACTGAAAATATTGATATCTTGATGATGGATGAGTGTCTGTGTGTCACAGTTTCTTAAGGACGGTCTGGAGCTAAAACAACTGGACAGAAAAATACCAAACTCGAAAGCCTATTATGAGATAATGATGTGCCGTTTAGTTTTTGAGCCAAATCGTGCAAGAGGCACACTATAGGAACTCTCAAATACTGCAGTTATGCAATTAATTATTCTTTCTCGTCAATTGCTATCATAATGATCTATTTTATAAACAGAAAGATCAGTTTCAGAGTGGTAAATATTTACTGAAAAGTTATAGAATAGCTTGGGAAACTTGCTGCCTAGGGCGCAAAGTCTACTGACACTCATGTCCAGAATTTTACTTTTAATGATCGTGCTAATTGTAATAGCCACTTCAGGGAAAGCTTGTCATACATTAAAGAAAACAATTGGCTATGTTGAGGGATTTTATAGTGCAGCTTCAGCAAACTAGGATAATACTTATTATAAAATACATACAGTACATTAAAATACAGGGTGGTCCAGATCTAATTCTGCAGATCCAGATTGTCTGGATGATTTTGATTTATGCGGGGACGATTCCAGTTTGGCGCAAAGACAATTCTTCATGTTTCTTCTCAATGGTCCGGGATTTTCTGGGTGATTTTCTATGTAATAAACTTAATAAGTTATAGCATAAGGAAAATTGCATAATTAGATCTGGACCACCCTATAGAGCCACTAATTATTTTCCAGTACTACATAAAAAAGCTGATTTCTTGAATGCACCTAAGAGATTCGTAGGCACAACCAACTAGTAGGTAGTATGTACTACATAAAAAATCTTTTTTCAAAGCAAATTGAGCAGTATAATGCAAGACTGTAAGCACTTTTGGCCACAGCATTACTATGTTGTTTTAAATGTGCTATATAAATAAATTGACATTGACAGATGAAAATGTCAGCATTGAAAACAAAAAATATTGCACCATGGAAGTGACATGAAACTCTGAAGCCATATGCAATTCACTCTCAAAAGTACTTAACTGATAAAGAAGAGAAAGTTCTATAAAATGGTCAATCTACTTTTTATTCCAAACCCATACATTAAAGCAAAAATAATACATGTAATAAAAAATAATGTTCTATTTTGATGCAGACCAATAGCTGTTTACTTCATTAATGTTTAGGTAATCTGTATGATTTCACCTTAATATTTGTAATGACTTTATGAATTAATTCAGCAATATATTACATAACATATTACAACGTTTAACTCCTTCTCCCATTTCAGCAAATTGCAAATCAGGAATTTTGCATTTTTTCTATACCAAAGCCATCAAGTCATCCCTTACATTTAGCTTTATTAACTTTATTAACAAAAGAATGTCACAATTGCATAGTGCACATAGGTATGACGTGGTAAGTTTTCAAATTACTGGTCTTCATTATTTACACATTCTTGTAGTCTGCTTGTTAATAATAATAATAATAAGGTGACACATAAGAAAAATACCAATAAATACAATAATTAATAAATAACACAAGAATAAACTGTGTTTCCCGTATTCACAACAGTAAACCTACTTTTGCCCACCCTCTCTCTCTATATATATACACACACATAACACTTTATATTATTAAACTACGGGATTAGTATTGAGTTATTTAATCTGATTCCTTAATTGATGTTTATTTGATATTAGTTTTATATTTATTTTTAATGACGTATCTTAAGGACTATTATTTCATTCACTCTGCAGGAGAATACATTAAATATGATGGCAAATATTCTAAGAACTGTCCTTTCCTTTACACTTTTAATTTAGCAGCTCTCTATACAGACATCTATGAATATAAACTATTAAACAAAATAGTACGCGACTAAACTTTTAAAATACAGAAAACGGATGATAATACTAACACCAGAGCTTTGGCTATCATCAGACGTCAAACACCAACCGAATTGTGGCCGTTGCTGCTGGGATACTCTTTTTGGGTTTTACATCTATCGTTCAACCTATTTGCTATGTCTTTCTTAATGTTGTTAATGACTATTTTAATCATGTAGAGTTTTCTTTTTATAAACAATAAGACGACTATTTCGCTCCACAAGTCAAAGCGTCCGTCATAGCTGCAGACAAAATTGAGGTCCTTCCTAAAACACTGATGCGACGCGTTCATATTGCAGTGATGTTTAGCGTAAAAGCCTGAATTAAATATATTGATGGTGAATTATGTAATACTTCCCATCTAATTAATTAATTTTGTTAAACATTTTTTGTATTTCAGACATAAAACTTTTTTTTTTAATTCAGGCATCTTTTTGGTCACCTTTATCAGGTTATGGGGTCTTTTCTGCTTCGCGGCGTAGAAAGAAAACGTAAGTCGGGTGCCTGATTAGATTTGTATTGAATATTAGAAAGCCTCGTTATTGACTCTTGGCTATGCCCCCTAAACAAGGAAAAGGCGGTAAAGGAGGGAAAGGTAATAATATATCTCTTCTTTAAAGTGCATGTTTTCCACTCTTATTTCAAATGCACATATTTAAAGGTACTTTTGCAAATGTTGTATTAATTTCTTGTTTCTTATTTATTTTAAGAGTTCGATTTTACCATATATAGGAGTCCAGAGGAAAGGTTAATATTTATAGATTTATCAGAATGAATAAAAGTACAGTAGTTTGGATTATGCTTGCAATCACTGTCTTGACATTAAGCTGCAATATTAGCACACTTTTATACTGCACCATAAATAAAACATAAAAATTAACATCCATTATGTCCAGTCGTAATGCGCTTATTGCTTCTTAACAGTGACATCGTTTTAAATAAAATGATTATTCAAGTAAGTCGATTATGAAGTATGTTAATGCTGTAGTCATTTCATTTACGCGTGACTTTTTCAAGTAAAATGTCAAGAACCTATTAAGTGAAACTAGAGTTACAAATAGTTAAAAATGTCCTCCTGGTGATAACTGGGAAACGGTTTTGAAACGGAATGTGCAAAATCGAGACTTGTCGTTTTGTTGAGTCTTCTGATTGTTGTTGTGTCTTTTTTTATTCCTTTAGGTGCTAGTGCCTCTGGGGCTGGGGACAGTGAAAAAAAGGAGAAAACACCCAAGGGTGGCAATGCAGTCAAGGTATTCTGATTTTAGGGAATCAAAACCGTGTATTCAAGGACAGCATTTCTTATATGTAACATGAAAAGCTGTTTTCGGAAACACATGGTGATTCAAAACTATTTATACCTAATACATCTTTGACAGTGAGTGGAATGGCGAAGCAGTGGTTAGTGCTGCTGCATCTTAGTTTGAGACCCACTGTTGCTGTGTCCGCATGGCTTTGCCTCCCATGTCCATGTTTGGTTGATAGGTAATTTTTATTTGGACCCATATATGTGTGTACAAGTATGTTATGTGATGCTGTTAGGATATGATCTGGGCATTTTTGATGCTCATTTGGGTAATGTAAGTTTGACAGCATTGTTATTTTTGAGGGCATAATTTACTGGGCTCCTCCTTGAACCGTCACCTTATCGTGGTGGAGGGGTTTGCGTGTCCCAATGATCCTAGGAGCTATGTTGTCCGGGGCTTTATGCCCCTGGTAGGGCCACCCAAGGCAAACTGGTCCTAGGTGAGGGATGAGACAAAGAGCGGTTCAACAAACCTCCAATGATGAGTGAAACCTTTGGACGACGTTTTCCCTTGCCCGGACGCGGGTCACCGGGGCCCCCCTCTGGAGCCAGGCCTGGAGTTGGGGCTCGATGGCGAGTGCCTGGTGGCGGGCCTGCACCCATGGGGCTCGGCCGGGCACAGCCCGAAGAGGTAACATGGGTCCTCCTCCCCATGGGCTCACCACCTATGGGAGGGGCCAAGGAGGTTGGGTGCAGTGTGAGTTGGGTGGTGGCCGAAGGCGGGGACCTTGGCGGTCTGATCCTCGGCTACAGAAACTGGCTCTTGGGGCGTGGAATGTCACCTCTCTGAAGGGAAGGAGCCTGAGCTAGTGCTGCGAGGTCGAGAGGTTCCGCTAGATATAGTCGGACTCACCTCGACGCACAGCTTGGACTCTGGAACCAATCTTCTCGAGAGGGGCTGGACTCTCTACCACTCTGGTGAGAGGCGCCGAGCAGGTGTGGGCATACTTATTGCCCCCGACTCGGAGCCTGTGCATTGGGGTTTACCCGGTGGGCGAGAGGGTGGCCTCCCTCCGCCGGGTGGGGAAGGGTCCTGACTGTTGTTTGTGCGTATCGCCCGAACAGCAGTTTGGAGTATCCACCCTTTTGGAGTCTCTGGAGGGTTGCTAGAGGGCATACCTTCTGGGGATTCCCTCGTTTTGCTGGGAGACTTCAATGCTCACGTGGGCAATGACAGTGAGACCTGGAAGGGCGTGATTGGGAGGAATGGCCCCGATCTGAACCCGGCGGTGTTTTGTTATTGGACTTCTGTGCTCGTCATGGATTGTCCATAACGAACACCATGTTCAAGCATAAGGGTGTTCATATGTGCACTTGGCACCAGGACACCCTAGGCCTCAGGTCGATGATCGACTTTGTGGTCGTGTCGTGGACTTGCGCCATATGTCTTGGACACTTTCGGGTGAAGAGAGGGGCGGAGCTGTCAACTGATCACCACCTGGTGGTGAGTTGGCTTCGATGGTGGGGAAGATGCGGTCAGACCTGGTAGGCCCAAGCGTGTTGTGAGGGTCTGCTGGGAGCGGCTGGCAGAGTCCCCTGTCAGAAGTAGCTTCAACTCCCACCTCCGGCAGAACTTCAACCCGTCCCGAGGGAGGTGGGGACATTGAGTCGAATGGGCCATGTTCCGTGCCTCTATTGTTGAGGCGGCTGACCGGAGCTGTGGCCGCAAGGTGGTGGTGCCTGTCGTGGCGGCAATCCCGAACCCGTTGGTGGACACCGCGGTGAGGGATGCCGTCAAGCTGAAGAAGGAGTCCTATAGGACTTTTTGTCCTGTGGGTCTCTGGAGGCAGCTGATAGGTACCGGCAGGCCAAGCGAACGCTGCCGGTTGTTGCTGAGGCAAAACTCGGGCATGGGAGGAGTTTGGAGAGGCCATGGAGAGCGACTTTGGACGGCTTCGAGGAGATTCTGGTCCACCGTCCGGCGTCTCAGGAGGGAAGCAGTGCAGTGTCAACACCGTATATGGTGGGGATGGTGCGCTGCTGACCTCGACTTCGGGCGTTATGGGTCGGTGGGAGGAGTACTTCAAGACCTCCTCAATCCCACTAACATGCCTTCCAATGAGGAAGCAGAGCCTGGGGGGCTCTCCCATCTCTGGGACTGAAGTCACCGAGGTGGTCAAAAACTCCTTGGTGGCAGGGCCCCGGGTGGATGAGATCGCCGGAGTTCCTTAAGGCTCTGGATGTTGTAGGACTGTCTTGGTTGACACGTCTCTGCAGTGCCTCTGGATTGGCAGACCGGGGTGGTGGTCCCCTCTTTAAAAGGGGACGGAGGGTGTGTTCCAACTATAGAGGGATCACACTCCTCAGCCTCCCTGGAAAAGTCTATTCGGGGTTCTGGAGAGGAGGGTCCGTCGGATAGTCAACCTCGGATTCAGGAGGAACAGTGTGGTTTTCGGTCCTGGTCGCGGAACAGTGGACCAGCTCTTCACCCTTAGCAGAGTCCTGGAGGGTGCATGGGAGTTTGCCCGACCGGTCTACATGTGTTTTGTGGACTTGGAAAAGGCATTTGACCGTGTCCCTCGGGAATCCTGTGGGGGTGCTCGGGAGTATGGGGTACGGACCCCTGATAAGAGCTGTTCGGTCTCTGTAAAACCGGTGTCAGAGCTTGGTCCGCATTGCCGGCAGTAAGTCGAGCCCGTTTCCAGTGAGAGTTGGACTCCGCCAGGGCTGCCCTTTGTCACCGATTCTGTTCATAACTTTTATGGACAGAATTTCTAAGCGCAACCAGGGTGTTGAAGGGGTCGGTTTGGTGGACTCAGGATTGGGTCACTGCTTTTGCAGATGATGTTGTCCTGTTTGTTTCATCAGGCCGTGATCTTCAGCTCTCTCTGGATCGGTTCGCAGCTGAGTGTGAAGCGGCTGGGATGAGAATCAGCACCTCCAAATCCGAGCATGGTCCTCAGCGGAAAAGGGTGGAGTGCCCTCTCAGGGTTGGAGGAGAGATCCTGCCCCAAGTGGAGGAGTTCAAGTATCTCGGGGTCTTGTTCACGAGTGAGGGAAGAATGGAGCGTGAGATCGACAGGCGGATCGGTGCGGCATCCGCAGTGATGCGGCTCTGCATCGGTCTGTCGTGGTGAAAATGAGCTGTGCCGTCAGGCAAAGCTCTCAATTTACCAGTCGATCTACGCTCCTACCCTCACCTATGGTCATGAGCTATGGGTAGTGACCGAAAGAACAAGATCGCGAATACAAGCGGCTGAAATGAGTTTCCTCCGCAGGGTGTCTGGGCTTTCCCTTAAAGATAGGGTGAGAAGCTCAGTCATCCGGGAGGGGCTCAGAGTAGAGCCGCTGCTCCTCCGCATCGAGAGGAGTCAGATGAGGTGGCTCGGGCATCTGATCAGGATGCCTCCTGGACGCCTCCCTGGTGAGGTGTTCCGGGCACGTCCAACTGGGAGGAGGCCCCGGGGAAGACCCAGGACACGCTGGAGGGACTATGTCTCCCGGCTGGCCTGGGAACGCATGGGATTCTCCCGGAAGAGCTGGAAGAAGTGGCGGGAGAGGGAAGTCTGGGCCTCTCTGCTTAAGCTGCTACCCCCGCGACCCGACCTCGGATAAGCGGAAGAGAATGGATGGATGGATGGATAATTTATTGGGTAATTAAAGAGAATATCTACAGTATACATATGTTTTGTACTTGCATCCTGCTGAAACCATGCCACAGAATGAAATGTGAAGCCATCAAGTTTTATATAATGTTGTGCCTTTCTGGTAAAGTTTTTTAGGTAAATGCAAGTGGTCTGCAATCAAAGACTTGAGTAGCTGACTAGACTCAAGAGGCGTTGGTCATTGATTGGCTTGGTAAACATAAAAGACAAATAACCAAAAGTTCATCTCATCTTGTTTAATGGCCATGCACTAAGAATTCTGGTATCAAGAATATAGGTGGAATTGTTGAGAGAAATCAATTTTCATCTTCATAGATGTACTTTATGTGCATGAAGTACAAGTATATAAAAATCTGTATTTTCTAACTAATTCACAAGATTAATTTTCATTTCCAACTCCTTAAATTGGCCCAAAATGCGGAACAGTGAACCAACGATCTTTTTTTTTTTTTTTCCTCTCCTCCTTCACTCTCTTTTTGGACAGATAATCAAGAGGTCACAGGAATTTACCAGTCCTCTGTTCATGTGATCTGTTGACTTGGAAAAGGCTGTTTCCATGTGCTTCCTGTGATATGTTGTAAAATGTGGTACAAGATCAAAGGTTTCCTTTATGTACTGTTGAGTCCATTTTAAGTTGAATCCTTTTAAGGAGGGCATAGGACACTACCGGTGGTGAATCTTGTTTTCTTTCTTGTCTTAACATATTTATGAACTGCAAATCAAGCTGTGGCTGAGCCTTACAAAATTTCTAGTTTAGGGATCTGAATATTGTATATTTGCTCTTTGTGGATGATGTCCCTTGACTTTATCAGACTGTGACATACACTATGCACAGGAGTGATTCAGATCTAGATGTAGTGTGGTAGTGGTGAGGATTGGCATACCCATGTCTGAGGTTGTAGTTCTGCCCAGGAAAGGTCTAACTTATTTTCTTTTGATTAATGTAAGCCACTGTCCCAAGTGGATGAGTTTTAAGTACACCATAGTCTAATTCACAATTGAGGGTAGATCATGAGATTGACAAAAATGCATATGCTTTTCTGCAATAATGGCATTTTTGCAAGCCATTCTTTCAAACTGTGGTTGCCAAATGGGGAACTAAATCTTTATACAGCTCTTTCAGTCTAATGGTCATTCTATGTCCCCTTCCACCTATAGGGTCACAAGCTGTTGGTAGCGAAGAAAAGAATGAAATCAGGAAAATGAAAATTGTACAATATACATATTCAACATGTTAAAAAGTGATTGTTATTTAAAGCCTGCAGTTATTGTGTGAATGAAATGTGTTGTATATTTATATATTTATACTGAATTGTTACACTGCAGTGGTTTTAATTTTTTAGGTGCGACACATCTTGTGTGAAAAGCATAGCAAAATCATGGAAGCCATGGAAAAATTAAAATCAGGGATGCGATTCAGTGAAGTGGCATCACAATACAGTGAAGACAAAGCCAGGCAAGGAGTAAGTATTAAATAATGTGAGATTGCAAAAACCTAAAATGATCAGATTAATTTTGGAAATCTGCATGTGCCTCCCGGTAAGCATGGTGGACTAGTTTAAGTGGGGAAAATAACCAGATTTGACTAGACAGTGGCAGTGAAAATGAAAAACTTTGTTATTGTAGTTTACATTTTTAGTTAAAAAAGAGATATCAGTAGTATTGTGTTGAGGCAATACAAATTGTCATCTGACTAACAGCTTTTCTGTTGTAGTGAAAACATAGGCAGCAAAGTAGCACAGTGGTTAGTATGGCTGCTGTAAAGCTTGAGTAGAATGCATTTTAATCTCAGACACAGTCACTGTCTATGTGGAGTTTGCACTTTTTCCTCAGGCTTCGCTGTGTTTGCCTGTGTGTTTTTTGTTTCTTTTTCTTTCTCTTCTCTGACTCTCTCTCTCTAAAGATGGTCCTTTTTCATTTCACATCTCAAAGACTTGTATTAGGTTAATTGACAATATAAATTGACCCTGTATATATGAGGGAAGTATAAGTGATCCCCACAGTAAATTAATGCACTACCCAGGTTTTACTGCCAGGGTAGGCTCCAGCCCCAACAATCCTTAGTTGGATATTGAGGCACAAAAATGGATGGACTGATGGAAGTGGAATTCCAACTTTTCTATACTTTAGTACACACCTTAATTTTATGAACACATGAAAGGAGATGCAAGCTCAAATGTTTATCAGTAGAAATGACACCAAAGACTACCAACCTAAGACTGCATGTTGAAACACTGTGAGAGAGTGGATTAGGATACATATTTAGGGTCAACATTTGTTAACCATTTTGCATTTAGAGCAACAGTTTTTTACAGTTCTCTTTTTAACAGGGTGATCTTGGATGGATGACCAGAGGCTCGATGGTTGGCCCCTTCCAAGAAGCAGCTTTTGCTTTACAAATCAGCTCCATGGATAAACCTGTATATACAGATCCTCCAGTGAAAACAAAGTTTGGGTACCATATCATCATGGTTGAAGGAAGGAAATAGATATGAAATTTTTTCTTTTTTTTTTTTTTTTGTAAAATAAATAAATCTATTTGGATATATATACATTCTTAACTCTTTAAGGATTACTGAAAACAGAACCTTTCAACATTTCCTTTCAGTTGTAAAGAAATGAGGATTCTTGCCAAAATAAACTCTTCAGCTTATACAAATGGGCTAAACTGTAAAAAGAAAACCCTATACACTATACTTAAGCCTTTAGCTTACTTTTTTCTCTTTGAAAGATTACTGTTGGCATCCAGGCAGATGTTGCCTGAAGGAATAATTTTAAATAAAGAAAATCCAAATCTGTGTTATTTTACTTTTGTGTTATTTCTATGCCAGTGTTAAGGCATTATTTTTTAACAGACTAACATTCCAAATAATTTAAAGCTAACTTGAACCATTTATTTGATAAACTTACATATTTTGTGATGGTACCTCTCAAGACATTATGTAAAATACTAAAATACATATGTGGGCTTCAAGTATAAACAGAATAAAATGGTTAAAGCAAACACTCTTATAACAGAAATGGAAATTAAGAGTGCATATTAGAAAGGAAAACAAGTTTGAACAAATGAGTTTTAAGTTCTGTTTTTTTTGTTCTTCAATAAAATTCAGTCTAAAGACCTCATATATAAAGAGGGAGTGGGTTGCAGATTTGAAGTGCACTTGAACTAAAGACTTGGGCCGTCCATGGAGCAAAGATGGAAGAAAGAATGGAGTGAACCAGATGTAATATAATCTTTAAGATGATGCAGTAAACCCGGGTGCTAGATCATAAAAGTTTTGTAAGAGGCAGGAGAACTGTAATCGTATTGATATTTAATTGGAAGTCTCTGGATTTTATATAGGACAGATGTTATGTGATTGTTGGCCTTACTACAAATAAAGAGGCATTCAACATATCTGAATTAATTGTATATTAGAAGATTAGCAGAAATGCAAAGCCAAATTAGTCATAGGCTGATAAATTCCTGATTATTAGCGTTTGTACAAATGTAGGATTTGAAGGATGAAATGATGTATTTCAAAGATGAGAGCAATACATGATGAGGTACGGAATTATGAGATGCTGAAGTGGCCAGGTGTGGATTTTTGACAATTTCAGATTTATCATTCGAGAGATGCTTTAACTTAAGAGGGGCATCAAGTCATAGAATATTAAGAAGAGTTTCAGAGAGTGTTCTGTGTCACTTTTTAGGATAAGCTAAACTCATTTTTCATATCTACATGTGAAGTCGACATATGGTTGTTGATGATAGATTGCTATCCAGTCTACTAATATTTCTTGTCTTGTACCCAATGCTTGCTGGGTCAGCCTGACAATGACAGAATAATCACAGTTTAGAAAATAGATTAACGTACAAATGCTAACGTACAGGGAAAAAAAAACAAAAGTGTAAAAAAAAAAAAAACGACAGAAGAAAACCAATTAGGTAAACTAATGTAGATCACTGGTCCAAGATGACAGTGAAGGATTAAGTGAAAAGTTGAGGATTTATGAATTAATTAATTTTGGACTGTTATGCATATTGGAAAAGAACAGCAATTTCTGTACTTTTTCTAGCAATATGTTTGTTGATGGTAGTAAAGGGTGCATTTTCTGAGCCAAAAGTAATGATTGTATAGTTTTAATTACATTGGGAAACAAAAGGAGCTTCTTTATATTTTGAAAGGTGATAGGTCTGCATTACACACTGGTTAGTCGTGGTGCCTCACATATACGGTTTGCAAAGTTTAGCTCCTGCGCCTAGCTGTCTGTATAGGTTTTACATGTTCTGCTGGGTTTTCATTTGAGTGTTCTGGTTTTCTTGCCACATCTCAAAGACTCAAGTTAACTGACAAATGAAACCAGTTTGAGAATGGATGTGTATGTGAGTGGGCTTCATGATGGGTTGTCAATCTGTCCAGGGTTGTTTCCTGCCTTATAATCTGTGCTGTTGAGATCGACACCAGACCCTCAGGAGCCAATATTTAATGAAATTAAAATGAATGCTGCCCGGCGAATCTGAGCGTTTTCCAAACGTCAATCGTTTACTATTCGAGATTGCTGTTGTATGCTTATTTTGATCACTTTCAGTGTGCACTTTCATAAATAGCTGACAGACAACGTGATAAAAGCAACAGGCGCCTTTATTTGCTTACTGCGAAAAAAGCTAACAACGTTAATTAATATGTGCCCCTCACGGCTCGTGTCCTTTCCTCTTCGCTAGCTTGCTTTTCTGTTATTTTTTTGCACATACGCATATAACACGCACAATTTAATCAATAATGAGGTACACCATACTGTGTTATTTTAACCAGTTAACTACATAATAATCATATGTTGCACTTTTTACAGTAATAATTGCAGTGGAAATAGGTTTGAATATGTATTAATTAATTGCTTCTGGTTATTTAATTTACTGTTAATGTGTTTAGTTAGAAGTCGGCTATGGCGACGGTATTGAAAGCGATCCAGTTTTTTTATTTACAATGTAATTCATATATAATGTAATTAATTTATGCTTTATTTATAGAATGTAAATTATTTATAATGTACTTTATATTTATATTTGTTTATTATTTTCTATAACATCGCTCATGTCTCGCTAAATAGTCCGTTATTTTGACGTAATTTCAGTGATGGTCGAATTCCCATGTTTAAGAGTCGAAATTGCGCTCAATACAATGTCCAGTGTTTAATATAGTAATAGATGATTAATGTGCTCTTCAAAGCGGAGTTAGTCTGTTTAATTATTTAACTGTGAATACCCCTATTACAGGTTGGAGCATTCCGCAAGATCGGAAAAATTCTCGGGTTCTGTTGGTTTATCTCAGTTCGAGTTGAGCGAGCGACTATGGAGGTGAAGTATTGTTTATTTAATTCTTGTACTAATCAGACATTAACATGAAGCTTCTTTTAGTAGGTTTTTATTTCCTCAGCGATTCGTGACTGTAAATATGAATTTAGCGAATTAAGTTTTATTAATTTTGATCGGTATACTGTGCCATCAGGCAACTTCGAGCCGGAGCCCACTGTGGACTACAATCCTTGGTGGTCTCTATCGTATTAGTATAGAAGAACATCATTAGGCAAACCAGTGCCCAAAATAAAACTGAACGACTGGCGCCAAAAGTACGAGGGTCTTGTGTTGGAGCTAAGCGTGTTAGTTAAATGATGCCTTTATTTAATGGTAGCGTATATTGTAAGATATTCGCTAGGAAGATCTTTTGAACATGGGGATTCAAATGAGCAGATCAGGCGAGTTTTATAAAATGACAGTGTATCTTTGCGGCACTTAGCAAGTTAAGGTATCGTCTTGACCAAACTAGCGCAAGATCTATAAACCCCTCCGCCGACGTCACAGTCCTGGAGTGTCTGGGTCCATTTCTCACTTAAGCACGTTTCTAGCGTTAGACTGAAACGCTCCTAAACCGCTTGACATTAACCACACTTAAAGCATTCACGCAGCGATCGGTTTAGAAAATTCTACCATACAGCAGGTTTCGACCGTCTTCGGCCAAACGCTTGTTCCATTGAAAGTGACTGTAAAACACTGGTTAAAAAAACACACACACGCACAAGGACGGTTTGAAAGCAACTCGATAGGAACTCAATGTCTCTTCCTGAATGAAACAGCTCCTTGAACTAGAAGCGGAAAAAACGCCGTTAGTGACAGCTATTGGGAGACAGATTAAAAGTAGCTTATAATCAAGTGACGACAACTGGACAGAAGTCATAAAACACACGTAGTTTTTAAAATGTTAAACTTTGGTACAGACGTTTCAACAAATAGAGTTGTAGCGCAGTGCTCATCTTCACTTCTAATTTGCATGTGCTTTTCTGGATTGAGTAAGTCAGTGGTTGTCCTCAATTAAGAAAACACGTTTAGTTCTTAAGTATGAGGGCAGGTTTATACTTCACGCGACGTGACGCGTGCTTCAGCGGACGCTACAACTACGCCAGCGTTTCACTGCTTATACTTGCGCGGGTATTTTACGTAAATCTGGAAGAATCCACCAAGTGCCAGTGGGAGATACCATTACGGTGAGAACAGGTTCGGCTTCACTGTGTTGTGAATTGCCTGGAACACCCATTAAATTCTGATGACACCTTACCCCAATATCTCAGAAAAGGATGTTTAATGATTAAATCCATCACTCCAGGGCTGTGTCCATTCCAGCAAGCATTGGGCAGGAGGCAGAAACAATCCCTACACGGGGCATCTGCTCTTGGCAAGGTGAATACAAGCACTCGCATACACAAGCGTCATTTTTGTTTCATCAAATCTGCATATCTTTGGAAGGAAACCGGAGCACACTGTGGAAACCCAGCAGGAAAACATGTAAACTCCAGACAGGGAATACCTGCGAGACAACAGTGCTACCATTCCGCCACTGTGTCACCCCATGTGTGTAATTATTAACCATATTCATTATTTAAACAAAATTAACCATTTATCCGTAAAATGTAACATACATACTTTAATGCATTTCATTATGAAAGTGATATCAAGTATAAATCTAAGGATTCTAAATGTGCAGAGAGTTGGAATATCATACATTTAATGTGTTCTGATTGCTGCTGTCAGGTCAAGAGGAAGCCCCAGAAAAAAAAAGACGGTACAGAAGATGGTATGTGAGACTTTTAAAATGAATTGTGTCATTACGATTGGGAATATGCGACGCTTGAATATAAAAGCACCACAGATGCATCTGTATGCATTTTGCTTCACCACATTGAACCGTTCATCAAACATCGAAGCACACACATCGATCCCGTAGGATCCGCATAGAGGCATTCTGTTACATGTAGATAGTAAACAGAGACTCTGACATAACATTCCAACTTTTATCACACTGCGCTCCCTGACTTTTTGCTGGTACTACAACTCGTGCGCGTACAAATTCTGAGCATGAAGTATAAACGAACCATTATGCTTGCGTGCATACTTTACGGAAATCTGGAGGAATCCAGCAGGTGGCAGAGCGAGGTATTATCACAGTGAGAACAGTGTTCTGTGTGGTGATCTATTGCTATTTGCCGCTGCTGTCGGGTCAGGAGGAAGCCCCAGAAAAAAAAGACGACACAAAAGATGATATGTGAGGCTTTTAAAATGTATCATGTCATTACAATCGGTAATATGCAACACTTGAATATAAAAGCACTATGAATGCATCTCCATGTCGCCATTTTCCTTCACCCCTCATACATCAAACCATTCATCAAATATCAAAGCGCACACATCAATCCCGTAGGATCCGCATAGAGGCTTTCTGTCACATGAAGATTATAAACAGAGACTGACATCACATTCCAACTTTTATCACACTGTGCCCCCTGACTTTTTGCTGGTATTGCAACTAGTGCATGCAAAGTGTTTATTTCTGAGGACCTTCTCAGAGGACGCATTAACTGAACACTGGAAACGCGTGGCAGCCATGATGACTATGCATTCTGAGCGTGAAGTATAAACAAGCCCTAACGCAATGCATGCGCGAGTTGAAGTACCACCAAAAAGTCAGGCGGCGCATTGTGATCAAGTTGGAACATGATGTCAGAGTCTCTTTTTACTATCTATGTGTGACAGAAGGCGGCTTTGCAGATCCTATGAGGGGCCAAATAGGCCATAAATTATATATTGTTGTGCGTAATCTATTGGTTTACATGTGAACACTGTTGGTTTATGAATATTTACTATCGGTTTGCACCATACATAATTGGATTGCGTGTGTACAATACTGGTTTCATTCATAGGAACTGTATTGGTTTGTGTCCTTATATGATCAATTTGTGCGTGAACTATATCCGTTTGTACATGCATACTACTGTTTTGCATATGAACTATTTTGATTTGCGTTTGTACATGCATACCACTGTTTTGCATATGAACTATTTTGATTTGCTTGTGTATTATCATTGGTTCCACTATGTATGTTATTGGTTTGTGAATGAACTGCACAGGTTTACGATCGCCTGTAATTTCGTAATTTGTTTGCGTGCATTCTGTGCCATTCTAAGAATGGATTAGTGTATGCACTTTATTGGTTTCATGCACGTCTTATACTGGTTTCATGTGGGTAACATGTTGGTTTTGCACTTGAACTCTATTGGTTGTATGTATGCACTTGTGTGTCTTTTTCTCTTACAAAACATACTGGTTATGCATACACACCCTATTGCAACTTTGTGTATGAACTGTGTAGACCACCAGGGGGCATACCACTCCCCAAACCCCGACATAGACAGGCTGAGACACAAGGCTTGCCAGGCAGCACATCTTTATTTAATTGGGGAAATGTTTTTCTTTTGCTCCCCACTACACATCCCAGTATAAAGCACCAAATATATGTAACGCAGTCCTTTTCTTCCTCTTTCTTTCTTTGTCTCCATTCCTTCTCCCGCAAAATTTGTCCTCCACCTCCAAATTTGAAATTGCTAACTGATGGTGAATCAGCTCCTTTTATAGTGCATGTGGAAGTGCCCCAAGTGTTTCTTGACCTTCTTCCAGCTGCATTTCCGGGAGTGGAGGAAATTGTGCTCAAAGGTTTCAGCTGTTGCAACAGCACCCCGTGGTGGCACCCACGGAGCCCAAAAGTTGGGCTTGCTGACTAATGGTGAAGCAGCTGCTCTTTAGCGTCTCGGGGAGGATACTGTCCCAAAGAGGGTCTTTGCCTTGGTCCTTCCACCCAGCCAACATTCTGGCTGGGTCATGGTCCTGACCATCCATCACAGTTCTCCTCCCTCAGCTGAGCACCATGAGGCAAGGCGTCCTTGTCCCACAAGGGCTACCATTCTCCAGGATGGGAAATCCAAAAATCTGTCCTGAAATAAAACAACAAGAAAAGGACAGGGAATCGCTGCACCAATGCAACCAAGTGACGTCTACCAGCATTCTGTTGGGACACCACCTTCAACCATGTCCCAGAACATAGAATTCATAGCACCTTTTCTCCCCTCCTCACATCAGTTCCCTGAGGAAAAGAAAGCATTGTGGGAAACTGTACCCAGTTTTACGATCATCTGACGTCGGCTTGTCTTTCCACCCTCGTAGAGAGCAATCATCCATCTCATGCAAGCTCCCTGGCTCACATGCTGCACTGTGCGGAGACCCGGCCCTTCATTTCCAAGTCCTCCTTCTACTTTTGGGTGCAGCAACAGTCTGGGTCTCCCTATGGCAATAAGAAAGGCCCCATGCTGTCTGTGCTTCCGTTTTTTTAAATGCGACCATTGCCGATATTTGAGGCAGGGCATTCTGAGCAACGGCATCAACAACGCAGCTCCTTTTACACGCCTCTAACATTTTTGCTTCTACCACAAAATTGGTCATTTTACCCTTATTCATTGTAGAGCTCAAGGCTACTTGGTACCTGCTACTTGTTAATCTCAGGACCCTTTGGCTCTGCGTCCCTGTTTCTTGTATGGTACAGGCGTCACCTGCCTGTACTGCTGCATCCAGTTGGCTGGAGAATCCCGTTCCATGTCACCTCAGCCATTGATATAACACTTTCAAAGGCGCCTCGGCTATCTGCTCCATCGCGTTGATCGCCTTCTTCAGGGGTTGTAGGATCTGTAACAAATCACATATGGGCTGGAGCACTTTTTCCAACTCCTGTACACTCCCAAGATCATTCATTTTATTGTCCAGCAGCCCATATGGGCTTTGTTCATTCCCGTCCATGGCCAGGAGCTACTGTGCCTGTGCATTTCCTGCGCCGCTGCATTCAGGGTGGGAAAGTCTTAGGGTGGAAGTTCGCAAACAATGCCCCCAAACCATGTCGCAGCAGGATCCAAGGAAATACACCATCAACCCTTTTACCTGTATTAAGAAGAGTGCTTCGGCCTTTTGGTGTTGCAAAACTCCAGACAATCATCCTCCTCGCTTCTGTATTCAGAGTACAGCATGCCTTCGCTGCTTGCCTCACTGTCACTCCTTCGGCCACAGGCGTGGAACATTCACCATCTATAAAGTAGGTATATGGAACAGACACAAAATTTTCCCAGGGCAGGCTGTCCCTGGGCCCGACACCTACCGCTCAGATCCCATCATCCGGAACTTCCTTTTCCTGGGTGGCCACTCTTTGTTGCCCGCCCCTTAGGGAAATACCTGTGATGGTGAGTGCTTGGCTGCTCACAGCCTTTGGACCACGCCTAGCAGTCTTCTTCCCCATCAGTAGGAACACTGCGTCTGTGAGCCTTTTTAATGGGCACTGCGAGGTTGCTGACACATTTTTAGTGTGCTGGTACTGGCAGTGCTGCATTGGGTTGGCCACAAGAAAATTATTTTTTAAAATGGGGCTCCTGCCTGCAGACAGTCAGGAAGTCCCATCTGGAATGCCACTTGTCGACCACAAGGGGGTGCAACTGTATCAGTTCTCTGTGCAAACTATATTGGTTGTTCACGTGATCTTCGAGGGACAAGAAACAGGAATTTAAGGTCTGGTAGAGTTATGGAGTGTGAAGAAAAGTGGGTAGGAGACAGATCTGCGTTAAATCAGCGCAATATTTTTTTTTCACTCAATATGCTTGCAAAAGGACTTGGTGGTAATTATTACTATTTAACAGAATCTACCCTTGAGTCTTTAATGAACACAAGCCTAAAGTTAGGTATGTTATTCGCTCCCAGCTGCATACTTGCTTACAACCCGCGACTGTACTTTTTCACACAGCTTATTCTAAAGGCAAATATTCTACATTTACAACTGACGCCTTTATCCAAAATACAATTAGTTACTGCTGGTTACATTTCTTATGCCAGCGACCCACCGAGCCGCACAGACAGGTGAAGTGACTTGCTCATGGTCACACAGTGTCAGTATCAGGACTTGAATTCACAAATGCAGGGTAGAAAGTTCAAAGCACTAACCACAATATTCTAATGCTTGCACATCTACAACGTGTTTATTATTTGTCATAATATAAACATCTCCGTTCTTTGAAAAGCTAAATATTTCACATTTAGGACCTGCATGGCATGGGTGAGTTACATCATATTGGGCTACCTTACCTTTCACAGGTTTGTGACAAGGCAGATAGATGCGTATTTAAGACGCAGCTGAGTTTTGCCCTGCCCAGTGTAGGCACCTGGGTGAAACTGACAAAGTATTCCATATCCAATATCCGATAAATGGGATTTACTGTGATATTTTAATGGGCACTGTAAAGGGTTAAATCATGTTGGACCACCTTTAACAGATTCCTTTATTAAATTAAACTTGAGTTTAACATTTTTGACCAGTGCAGGACCAAAATGTGGGATATTTATTTTTTCAAATAATTGACCAGTTTGTAATGATGCTGATTAATGTACATGCTATAAAACATTTTGCCTTGCTGTTAAAATATAATAAAAAGCTGGTTTGCAAAAGCTGTGTGAAAAAGTAACTGACTGCAAGCATATACTGGATGTAGCTAGGAGTGAATAAAAAGCCATCCAAATGTGTACCTAACTTCAGCCCTGTGATCATTTCAGAATTAAGGGAAAATACAGTTAGAAATAATTTACCACCAAGCCCTTTAACAAACATAGAGTAATATAAAAAAGTTTTCAATCCCTTTAAAAGTCATCCTAATTTTCTGTATGACAAAAGATTTGTCCACATATTTAGCGATTATGTTTTTTTTTTATGATCTCTTGTGCTGTAGCAACACATTTCCAAAGTCCAGATAAACCCTTTTTTGTAGATACGAGTGAGTGTTTGCAAGTATTCAAACCCAATACATTCATACTTTGTCGAGAACCCTTTTGCTGCAGTAACAGCCTTCATTATTTTGGGGTATGTAAGTATGTCCCAGTTCTGCAAATTGTTCAGGAATGATTATTCACCATTCTTCTTGGCAGGATTTCTAGAGACCCTCTGTGTTGGTGGGGTGGCACCTCTGAGCAGCAGTTTTCAACTAGTGACACAGATCCTCAACAAAGTTAAGATCAGGACTTTGACTTTCCAAAACATTCACCTTTCTGTTTCTGAGCCATCCCAGTGTCACTTTGGCCTAATGCTTAACCGTTATCTCTTCAACTCTGACAAGATTCTCAGTCCCAACACATGAAAATCATCCCCATAGCATGATGCTGCCACCACCATATTTATATATACCTATATCATCATAGGTATGGTGTTTCTTGAGGCATGGGCAGTATTCGTTTTATGCCAGACATACCTCTTTGAATTCTGGTCAGAAAGTTATATTTTGGTCTCATCTGACCATAAAACCTTCTCCCACATCTTAACTGGGTTTTTTCATGCTTTGTGGCAAATGCCATACATGCTTTTATGTGGACCTTCTGAAAGAATGGCTTCTTCCTTGCTACCTTCCGATAGAGGCCTGTTTTATGGAGAGCTCTCGAAATTGTGGACCCCTGCACTTTCAACTCCAGTTTCAGCCAAAGAGCATTCTAGTTGCCTCTCTCACCAGTCGATTTCTTGCTGTGATGTTTATTTTTGAGGGATGGCCTGTTCTAGTAAGAGTCTGGGTGCTGTGGTGAACCTTCCTCTTTCTGATGATAGACCCAATAGTGCACAATGGGACATTCAAACTGTTTAATATTTTTTATGGTCATTCCCTGCCTTGTGCATCTCAATAACTTTGCTTCTCACATCAGTAAAATACTCGCTCCTTTGTCTTCATTTTTGTGGTGATTGTCAAAGGCTACAACTGTTATAAAGGGAGCTTTTTTATCCATAGAGATATAAAAAACTCACAAGTAGCACCTCATTATGTTTAATTATGTCTATCACCTATGTAATTAACTTGTCATTGGTGTAAACATGTAGCTTCCAAAGCACAAAGGTTTAAATACTTGTGTAGACACTAACTTTGGAGTTTTTTTTCCTTAGTTAAATATCTACAGAAAATGGTTTGTTTTGACTTTGGAAATGTTTGTTACAGCATAAGAAAAACTGCTGAATAAATGAATTTGTGTATAGATCTTTTGTCTTGCAGAAAACTATGATGACTTTCAATTGGATTGAATACTTTTGCATGCCACTGTATGTTTGTGAAAGGGCTTGGTGGTAATTATTTTTAACATCTGAAATGATTATGGGACAGAAGTTAGGTACACATTCAGCTGGCTTTTTATTCACTCCTAGCTACATATATGCTTGCTGTCACCTACTTACTCACAAACCTGCTTCATCTTCTATGTCAACAGCAAGGCAAAATATTCTACAGTATGTACATTAATCAGCATAATTACAAACTGGTCCGTTATTTGAAAAAAATAAATATACCACATTTTGGTCCTGCACGGGTCAAAAATGTTAAACTCAACTTTTATATTATGCCAATTAATGTATACGTTGCATATTTGCAAGCAGTGTGTTATAGTGGTTACGACTTTGCACTTTTAAACTCTGAATTTGTGGGTTCAAGTCCTGATAATGATTGATTTTGATAAATGTTTATGCACCCAATATCGATGATAGGGAATTCATGCAAAATGTATTTGCATCCATTCCCAATGTGAACACTCATAAAATTATAATAGCTGGGGACTTTAACTGTGTTTTAAATCCACTCTTGGATAAATCTCCTGTCACAGGGGGATGACATCTAACACTGCAAAGACAATTACACAGTTTTTAACTGACCACAACCTATCAGAACCCTAGAGGTTTCTAAACCCAAACTCCAGAAAATATTCTTTCTACTCACCAGTGCGTCATTGCTACTGAAGAATTGATTATTTCTTTATAGATAATAATTTCTTGCCTACGATTAAATCTTGCAGGTATGACGCTATTGTTATTTCCAACCATGCCCCTCTGATCTTGGAGCTAAAATCATTATGCCCCACAACACTCATCTCGCAGATGGCGTCTTAACCCACTTCTATTAGCAGACGAGAACTGTACAGAATTTATATCCAAACAAATCAGTTTCTTCCTAGAGATAAAAACATCCTGAGAGGTCTCTGCAGGAATACTCTGGGAAACTCTAAAGGCCTTCTTAAGAGGACAGATTATTTCATATCTTTCCCACAAAAATAAATTAGAAACCAAGAAGGTATCAGAGCTAACCAGCGAAATTACTAGAATAGATGAAGAACATGCCAGGTGTCCAAGTGAGGCTCTTCATAGGGCAAGGCAGGCTTTACAGTTAGAGCTCAACCTCTTAACAGTCCAATGAAACTGAACAACTCATTTTTAAATCAAGACATTATTACTATGAACACAGAGAGAAAGCTAATAAGCTCTTAGCTTAACAAATCCACAAGGAAGAAGTTCGCAATGCAATCCCAGCAATCACCAACTCGAACGGAGATAAAATCATTGACCATAAAAATATAATGCAAACATTTAGAGACTACTATAAATCCTTATATTCTACTGAGTTTAAAGAAGACAACATACAATCTAATGCATTTCTGGATACATTACAGTTACCACAAATAGATACTTTTAGTGCAGAGGAACTGGATAAACCTCTAGCGCTATCAGAATTACTAGATGCTATAAAGTCACCTCAAAGCGGGAAAGCAGCAGGCCCTGATGGCTACCCTGTAGAATTTTATAAGAAATTCTCCACTCAGTTAGCTCCTCTCTTATTAGCAACATTTACAGAAGCTAGAGGCAATAAATTCTACCTCAAAAGTTTTGACAAGCATTAATCCCCATCTTTCCTAAACAAAATAAGGACTTATTACAGCATACAGACCAATTTCACTTCTGAATAATGATGTTAAGATACTCTCAAAAATCCTAGCTAGAAGAATGGAGAAAGTGCTGCCTTCGGTAATATCACAAGATCAAACTGGATTTATTAAAGGACGACACAGCTTCCAAGCTTCGACACCTGTTTAATGTAATATATTCACCAGCAAAGTCAAACACCCCAGAGATATTATTATCATTGGATGCAGAAAAAGCATTTGACATAATTGAATGGAACTTCCTTTCCACTACATTAGAGAAATTTGGGTTTGGCCCGAACATTTGCACATGGATCAAACTACTGTATACCAATCCAGAAGCTTCAGTTTGTTTTAACAACATTTGTTCGGACTACTTTAAACTAGAATGTGGTACCAGACAAGGATGCCACTTGTCACCACTACTATTTGCAATCGCCATTGAACCACTGGCAGTTCACTGTCGAAATGCTTATCAGATAAAGGGGATTATCAGAAAAGGACTTGAACAGAAAATTTCTCTATGCAATGATATGGTACTGTATATATCAGACCCACAAAATACTGTGCCTGCAGTCTTAACAGCACTTACAGAATTTCAAAAGATCTCTGGTCTCAGAATTAGTTTGAATAAAAGTGTGCTGTTTCCAGTGAATTTTTAAGCATATACTATTAGATTGGACACCTTCCCTTTTATCATTGCAGATCAGTTTAAATACCCAGGGGTAAACATCACAAATAAACATAAAGCTCTTTATCAACAAAATTTCACCATCTGTATGGAAAAAATTAAACAAGACTTGCATAGATGGTCAACCCTTCATCTCACTCTGGCTGGAAGAATTAACATTATTAAGATATCCTTCCTAAGCTTCTCTTTGTATTTCAAAACATTCCAATATACATGAATAAATCATTTTTAAGCAATTAGATTCAACCATAACCTAATTTATTTGGAACTTAAAACATCCATGTATCCAAAGAGCGACCCTACAAAGACCTAAGGCAGAAAGTGGCATGGCTCTACCTAACTTTCAGTTTTATTACTGGGCAGCAAACGTACAAGCTATAAAAACCTGGACACAAATAGATGAACATACACAGGCTTGGTCCGCAGTAGAATTAAAATCCTGCAGTACTTCTTTATATTCCCTGCTTTGTGTCCCTATAAATGCAAGTTATCACCAATATACTAATAACCCAGTTGTGCTTCATTCACTCAGAATATGGAACCAATGTAGAAAGCATTTTAAGATGGAGAATTTTTTATCTGTGACACCTCTGCATGAGAACCACCTTTTTCAACCCTCGCAAACATATGCAGTTTTTAATATCTGGAAAACATTTGGGATTAAATTGCTTAGAGATCTTTATGTAGACAACATCTTTGCATCCTATGAACAATTACATCCCAAATTTAACTTTCCAGCAACACATTTCTTTCACTATCTTCAAATTAGGAACTTTGTTAAAGAGAACCTGCCCGATTTTCCTCATCTGACACCCTCCTCTATGCTGGAAAAAATGTTGCTCAGTTTCGAGGACTCAGACAGCATTTCTGCAATATATAGATCCAAGAGGACAATGGGAAAAGATCTATCACTCAACATATCAGAAAAGGAGTGGAAGGTAGCAATGCAGAGAATTCACTTGAGCTCCATATGCGCAAAGCATACAATTATTCAATTCAAAATTATATATCAAGCACATCTATCTCGCTTAAAACTGTCCAAAATGTTTCCAGAGCAAGATCCAACCTGCGAACGCTGTCCCAGCCTCACTGGGTCACATGTTTTGGGCCTGCACCAAATTAACATCATTCTGGACAAAAAATTTTAAGTGCCTCTCAGACAGCCATGGTGTCACAATCCCTTCTAACCCATTAACAGTTGTGTTTGGTGTTCTTCCAGATGGGCTTACAGTGGAGAAGGACAAACAAACTGTGATTGCCTTCATTACACTATTGGCACGAAGACTTACAGTATTTTGCTAAAGTGGAAGAATCCTAACTCTCTTAAATCAGTAGGTAACTGATGTTTTATACTCTTTGAAATTGGAAAAAATCTAATTCTCAGTTAAAGGATCGGTGCAGAACGTTTTCAAAACCTGGCAGGATCTAATCAATAATATTTTAGAATAAGCTCTTAAATCACTGAGGAAGTAATTTTCTTCCCATTTCTTTTTCTTCCCCATTTACCTTTATCCACCTATTAAACTCATAAATTTATGTATTTTTACAAGCTTTAAGTTTTACTTCGTTGGCCATGCTCTCTTTCTCAGGGGTGGGGGTTGATTTGTTTTCAATCCTATTTTTTGTAAAAATTGATCTATTTGTATGGAATGATTACAATAAAATCAATAAAATTAAAAAAAAAAGGCCTGATAATGACACTGTGAGCAAGTCACTTTATCTGTCTGTGCAGTGCGGGGGGGGTGGCACTGGGCAAAAGAAATGCAACCAGTAGTATCTAAATATTGTATGTTAGATTAAGGCATTAGTCGTAAATGTATAATATTTTGCCTTTCGAATAAGTAACTGGTTTCAAAAGCAAGTCACTTCACCTGTCTGTGTGGCTCGGTGGGTCGCTGGGCATAAGAAATGTAATCAGCAGTAACTAATTGTTGTAGTTTGGATAAAGGCATCAGTGGTAAAAGTAGAATATTTTCCTTTAGAATAAGTAACTGGTTTGCAAAAGCTGTTTGAAAAAGTACAGTCGCAGGTTGCAAGCAAACATGGACCTAGAAGCAAACAAGAAGATAGCCAAATACATACCTAATTTCAGCCTTGTGTTCATTACAGACTCAAGGGTAGATTCTGTTAAATAGCAGTAATTACCACCAAGTCCTTTCACAAATGTATTGTGAGAAAAAGAAAATACTGCACCACTTTATTTCATGTCCATCTCCTGCCCGCTTCTCTTCACACTCCATGACTCTGCCGACCCTTGAGTTCCTGTTTCTTGCCTCTCCCATTGCTGATGAAGATCATGTGAACTACCAATATAGTTTGTATGCAGAACCGATATAGTTCATACAAAAGTTGCAATAGGGTGCGTGTGCATAACCAGTATGTTTCGGACGTGAAACCAACATAGTACACATCATACAGCCAACAGAGCTCAAGCACAAAACCGACTTGTTACCACATGAAAGCAGTATAAGATGTGCATGAAATCAATACAGTGCTAACACAAATTCATTCTTAGACTGGCACAGAACAAAAGCCAATAAAGTTAATACGCAAACCAAAAATATGCGAGTGTAAACCATTGCAGTTCACTCACAAACCAATAACAAACACGCTGGTACCAGTGATACACACACAAATCAATATAGTTCACCCGCAAACCAGTGATATGCATATACAAACGGATATAATTCACACACAAACCGATAATATAAGGACAAAAAACTATACAGTTCATATGAATGGAACCAGTATTGTACACACGCAAACCAATTAAGTATGCACATAAACCGATAGTAAATATTCATAAACCAGTAGTGATCACATGTAAACCAACAGATTATGTGAAAATGATATGATTTATGGCCTCTTTGGTCTATCATAGGATTTGCAAATCCATCTTCTGTCACATATAGATAGTAAATGCTGCTTTTTTCTTCAAGGGCCAAGGGTCGCATGTTCCCCATTGTAATGACACAAATCATTTTAAAGGTCTCACATACCATCTTCTGTGCCATCTTTTTTTTATTATTTATTTATATATTTATTTTTTTGCATCTTCACAACAGCATTAGAATGTACAGAAGTGTATTTGAGCCACAGAGAAAAAAAAATAGTGACTATCTATTTAATCTATTTCATGATTAAAGTGGAAAATTTAACTTTAATCTTGCAGCTTATTTTGTCATTAAAGTAGATAGTCATAAATGGAATCTTAAAACCGACCCAGTTTTTAATCGCTATGTGCTGCTGACAACCCAGCACAGCAGCAGGCAGCGATTGCCACACAGAACACATGAAATTTATGATATTCCAACTCTCTTGATACTTGATATCACTTTCATGATGAAATGTGTTAAAGGTCCGTGATGATATCTTGCTCTGCAACCTGGTGGCATCTTCCAGATTTGCATAAAGTACACGCACAAGTATAAACAGTACACCGCTTGCGTAGAAGCAGCGTCTGCTGGAGCACGTATCGCAAGGCATGAAGTATAAACCCGGCCTAAGGACACCTTCTCTTCAGTATTGTGATCACCAGGAATAAAAGCACAAAAGTCATTAGAGACATTCCAAAAACTTAACAACCACCTTAAAGCCTACAAAATGGAAATCAGGATATTTTTTCCTGAAAACCATTTCTTTGAAAATGCTTGAAAATACTTGAAAACACATGAAAAGCACCAAAAAAGTCACAAAAATGTTGTGAAACATTTATAGAAAGCCATAAAAAAGCTTGTAAAATGCTGGAAATTGACAATGCCCAAGTGTGAATAGGCCCTTAAAATTGGTAGTGCTACATCTGTGAGGTGACCCTCACAATCAGTAGGTCCAGCTGTTTGGTTTGCACTACGTACTTGTAGCTTATGAAGCAGTGACGTTCATCTCCTAGGTTGTTGACCTTTGGTTAATAAGTTAAAATTTACGGTGATGTATACATAGTATTTCTAAAGTTTTTGAATTTTACAAGAATATCTCAACGCTGTCAGAAGGAAGGACCCACGATCTTTGCTATGCGCACATACAAATTCACCCAGACACTGGGAAACGGTGCAAGTAAAATTCAAGGCTAATAATACTAATAGTCCCAGAAAGCTACCGTAATCGCCATTAGTAGACATTTGAACGTGAACCCAACATATGCAGGCTTAAAACAAAGAACACCTAAATGATAAAAAAGACTTTATGACCAGTAGCTTCTGAACCCCACATTATTGATCTCCCCCACCCCCTCATCTATACTAATAAAAGGCAAAGCCCTCACTGACTGACTGACTGACTCACTCACTCACTTATCACTAATTCTCCAACTTCCCGTGTAGGTAGAAGGCTGAAATTTGGCAGGCTCATTCCTTACAGGTTACTTACAAAAGTTAAGCAGGTTTCTTTTCAAAAATTCTATGGGTAACAGTCATAATGGTCGACAACGTTCGCCATGTTAAACTTTCTTATTTATGGCCCCATCTTCACGAAATTTGGTAGGCGACTTCCCTGCGCTAACCAAAACCGATGTACGTACTTATTTCGGTGGTATGACGCCACTGTAGGCCGCCATATTGAACTTTCCAATGGTCTTTGTTGCCCTCACTGACTCACTCATCACTAATTCTACAACTTCCCGTGTAGGTAGAAGGCTGAAATTTGGCAGGCTCATTCCTTACAGCTTACTTACAAAAGTTAAGCAGGTTTCATTTAGAAATTCTACGTGTAATGGTCATAACGGTCGACAACGTCCGCCATGTTAAACTTTCTTATTTATGGCCCCATCTTCACGAAATTTGGTAGGTAGCTTCCCTGCGCTAACTGAAACCGATGTACGTACTTATTTCAGTTGTATGATTCCACTGTCAGCTGCCATATTGCACTTTCCAACGGTCTTTGTTACCTATGGGCCCATCTTCAAGAAATTTGGTACGCGGGTTCCCAACGCTAACTGAATCCTACTTAAGTACATATATACGTCCATAGTCTGCAGCTCGGTTGCCGTGTGAGGCAGCGTTCGGTCCCCCATCTCCATGCCTCCCACATTGTTGTCTGCCTGCCTATATAAGACCGTCCGTCGCTCCGGTCTCTACATTCCCTTCCTTGCTTCGCCGCGGTATTCACATCTCCCTGCTGATAACTGCAGTATTTTTATTTAATCCACGGCTTCTGCACTGTTTTATTGTTCGTTTATTACAATTATAGTTATTGTATAGGCATTTTAGACTTAGTTTATACTGTTCAGGTACCCATTTCCTTTATCGTTCCAACCGTACCCCCATTAACATGTTTATCGAGGTGATCACCATCGATCAAAGAACTGTCACTTACCGTGTGGTTTCCATGCCCGGAGATGGCGCCTGCCTTTTCCATTCTCTGTGCTATATATTGCACGGCCATATCAGGATCACTCTTGATATCTGGAGAAACATTGTATCTTATGTATTCAATGACTGGGACAGGTTCAAGGTGTGGACTGATGACGGTACAGGAGATAATTATACTACACAGGAGCATTATAAGAGTGAAATGCCTTCACCTATGGTTCTGCATGTGAGTTGATGGCTACTGCTGAATTGTTCGGTTGTCGCTTTCAAGTGTACCGAAATGGCCAAATATTTTACACCTTTGGACAAGTACCAATGCCTCTTAAACATCTTAGATTCACAAGTGACGATTTGAGTAATGGACACTTTGATGTTTATGAATGTTTAAACTCTTCAAAAGCTGGATGACAAGTTATCGATGAAACCGGTTGTATGCTTACGTTTGACAGATGTCCTGCAAATACTAACGTAATTGAAACAAACCATAAACTCAAACCGATTATGACAGTAGCAATCCAAGCTGTGAGATTTGAGGCAAGACTGCTTTTCACATGGCCAACTGTACGTTGCATGCTCAAGAGTAAGCTCAGCGCACAGCTTGGTCATATTACAACTGGAGGGCCGAACTGACAACATGACATACAAAGAGATCCTTAACAAATAATTATTGGTATATTTTCTCTCAGATTTTACTAGATTACTTTGTAGGCAGTTTTAATTGACTTAGTACAATATGTAATGTTACAAAATGAATTCCACATGCAGCAGACACACTGTTATGAAAATGAAAAAGCACAAATATGCCTTTAAAAATATGGAAACCATATTTTATATTTATATTTTGAATTATGCTGAATTAAATATATTTTGTTCATTGCCACAGAAAAAGACAAACAATGAAAATATTTTATATTGCATAGTATAAGAAATAGAAAAATATGGATCAACATACATTTAACCATTGATCTTCAGTAGAAAGACACAGAGTTGGTGTCTCTAATTAAGAAATTGCTTGGCAATCTGCTCAGGCAGTGTGCAAATAAAGATGCTACTAGTTTGCTAGGTATCTTTTTGAGTAGTCTCCAGATCTGATACAAGATCTCTCACAGTATGAATTGTATAGCCCCTGTGCTTTACTATGAAGTTCACACTCTTGAGGAATTCTTTACAAATATTTTCCAGTCCCTGACTAGAAATTTTATATGTTTTGGTGGCTGTTAGATTAAATAAGTTACTAGGAAAAGCTGAGTGCATAATGAATGACAAGCATTACCTCTTCTGTATTGTTTACATAACTGAAAAAATGTGTTATAGCAATACCAGCTCCTCACCTATGGCCACAAGCTTTGAGTAGTGACTGAAAGAAATAGATCATGGATACAAGTACCAAAAAAGAGTTTCCTTCGCAAGGGGTCTGAGCACAGCCTTACAGATTGGGTGAGAAGGGCAAACATTCAGGAGAAGCTCAAAATAGAGCCACTACTTCTCGGCTTTGCGGATATAGCGTGTGGTGTAACTGTCCATGATGGAGGGAAGAGAGACACAGATGATCTTCTCAGCTGTCTTCACTATCTGTTGTAGGGCTTTGCAATCCCCATGTAATTTCCAAACCAGACAGTGATGCAGTTGCTCAGGATGCTCTCTATAGTTCCTCTGTAGAATGTTGTTAGAATAGCTGGTGGAAGATGGGCTTTCCTCAGCCTACGCAGAAAGCAGAGCCACTGCCGGAGCTTTCTTGGCTAAAGAGCTGGTGTTGTGGGACCAGGTGAGGTTCTCTGCCAGGTGGACACCCAGGAACTTGGTGCTATTGACAACCTCCACAGTTGAGCCGTCAATGTTCAGTGGCAGATGGTCACTCTTAGTCTTCCAAAAGTCAACAATCATCTAATTACACCAGTCTGTTAACCGCTGCACCTCCTCTCTGTATGCTGACTCATTGTTGTTGCTGATGAAACCCACCACAGTGGTGTCATTGGCGAATTTTATGATGTGATTAGAGCTGTGCATTGCTGCACAGTCATGATTCAGCAGTGTGAACAGTAATGGACTGAGCACACAGCCTTGAGGGGCTCCAGTGCTGAGTGTGGTGGTTCTGGAAATGTTGTTTCCAATCCTGACTGACTGAGGTCTCTCAGTCAGGAAGTCCAGAACCCAGGTACAGAGGTAGGTGTTCAGTCCCGGCAGGCTCAGCTTTTCCATCAGCTGCTGAGGAATGATCGTGTTGAATGCTGAGTTGAAGTCGATAAACAGCATTCAAACGTATGTGTCTTTATTATCCAGATGAGCGAGAGCCAGATGGAGAGTGGTGGCTATTGCATTATCTGTTCAATGGTTCTGACAGTAAGCAAACTGCAGGGGGTCCAGTGAGGAGGGAAGCAGGGTTTTGATGTCCTCATGACAAGCTTCTCGAAGCACTTAATAATGATGGGTGTGAGTACAACGGGTCGATAGTCATTGAGATTGGACACTTGTGACTTTTTTGGCACGGGAACTAAGGTGGTTGTTTTGAAGCAGGTTGGGACGATGGTGGTGCTCAGAGAGATGTTGAAGATGTCAGTAAAAATGTCTGCCAGCTGGTCTCCACATTCCTTTAGTACTATGCCAGGAATACTGTCTGGTCCTGCAACATTCTGTGGGTTGACTCTTTGTAGAGTATTTCTCACATCGGCCACAGTCAGATTTAATGCCTGGTCGCTTGGAGGAGAGGTGGTCTTTATTATATAATGTCATTACTACATTGTTTTTTGCTTCAAACCATGCATAGAAGTTATTCAGCACATCTGGAAGGGAGGCGTCACTGTCACAGGTGGGTGTTGTTGTCCTGTAATTAGTGATAGCCTGGATGCCTTTCCACATGCCCCGTGCGTCTTTGTCATGTAGGAAAAGTCCATGGATTCTCTGGGCATGTGCGCGCTTTGCTGTTCTGATGGTGCGGGATAGTTTGGCCCTCAGTGTTCTCAGGGCGATTTCATCACCTTCCCTGAAGGCAGAGTCCCGGGTCCTCAGTAGCACACGCACTTCCTCTGTAATCCACGCTTTCTGGTTGGGGCCTGCAGTGATGTACTTGGGAGACAGCAACGTCATCAATGCACTTCTTGATGTAGCTGGTCACTGATGATGTGTACTCCTCCAAGTTGATACAGTCGCTGTTGGTTGCAGCATCTCTAAACATGTCCCAGTCAGTGCACTCAAAACAGTCTTGAAGAGCAGAGATGGCTTCTGCTGGCCAGGTTCTGACCTGCTTCAGAACCAGTTTGGTGCGTCTGATGAGCAGTCTGTATGCTGGAATTAACATGACAGAGATGTGATCTGAGTTTCCGAAGTACACAGCAGGGATGTTTGTATAAATAAGATCCAGCATGCTCGTCCTTCTCATTGCAAAATCCACAAACTGATGGAATTTAGGGAGCACTGACTAAAGATTTGCGTGATTGAAATCTCCAGCAACAATAACCAGTCCATCCGGGTGTGTGTTTTGTATGTCTGTGATGGCGCTTTACAGTTCCCAGAGCGCTTCCTTGGCATTAGCTCTGGAGGGTATGTAAACTCTGATAATGTGGATGGTGGTGAATTCCCAAGGCAAATAAAAAGGTCTACATTTAACAATCACAAACTCCGCTAGCAGTGAGCAGTAGCTAGAAACAAGCACAGTTACTGCACCATTCCGTGTTGATATAAACACACAGACCACCACCGCGAGTCTTACCACTCAGAGTAGCATTTCTGTTGGCTTGAAATGCGGCTAGCCCATCTAGCTGAATGGCAGTGTCTGGAACTCTGTCGCTGAGCCACATCTCCATGAAAACAAAGACACAACAGTCTCTAAGCTCACGCTGGGTAGTTCGCTGGAGTCAAATGCAATCCAACTTATTTTCCAGGGAGCAGACACTAGAAAGTAATATGGCCGGCTGATGGATGAATGGATGGATGGATGGATTCTTTATTAATCCCCAAGAGGAAATTCACATACTCCAGCAGCAGCATATTAATAAGAACAATATTAATTAAAGAGTGATAAAAATGCAGTGCAACTTAAAAAATGCAAGGTGGAAAGTGCAAGGCAGGTATAACAGTCAATAACACTGTACAATGTTAACATTTACCCCACCGGGTGAAAAATAGTGTGGGGGAGGAACAATATCCTCAGTCTGTCAGTGGAGCAGGACAGTGACAGCAGTCTGTTGCTAAAGCTGCTCCTCTGTCTGGAGATGATACTGTTCAGTGGATGTAGTGGATTCTCCATGATTGACAGGAGCCTGCTCAGCACCCATCGCTCTGCCACAGATGTCAAACTGTCCAGCTCCGTGCCTACAATAGAGCCTGCCTTCCTCACCAGTTTGTCCAGGTGTGAGGCATCCCTCTTCTTTATGCTGCCTCTCCAGCACACCACCACGTAGAAGAGGGCGCTCGCCACAACCGTCTGATAGGACATCTGCAGCATCTTATTGCAGATGTTGAAGCGCCCATCACTCTCTGCCACAGATGTCAAACTGTCCAGCTCCGTGCCTACAATAGAGCCTACCTTCCTCACCTGTTTGTCCAGGTGTGAGGCATCCCTCTTCTTTATGCTGCCTCCCCAGCATACCACCACGTAGAAGAGGGCGCTCGCCACAACCGTCTGATAGAACATCTGCAGCATCTTATTGCAGGTTGAAGGACGCCAGCCTTTTAAGGAAGTATAGTCGGCTCCGTCCTCTCTTGCACAGAGCATCAGTATTAGCAGTCCAGTCCAATTTATCATCCAGCTGCACTCCCAGGTATTTATAGGTCTGCACCCTCTGCACACAGTCACCTCTGATGATCACAGGGTCCATGAGGGGCCTGGGCTTCCTAAAATCCACCACCGGTTCCTTGGTTTTCTAGTGTTCAGTTGTAGGTGGTTTGAGTCGCACCTTTTAACAAAGTCCTTGATTAGGTTCATATACTCTTCCTCCTGCCCACTCCTGATGCAGCCCATGATAGCAGTGTTGTCAGCGAATTTTTGCACGTGGCAGGACTCCGAGTTTTATTAGAAGTCTGATGTATATTGGCTGAACAGGACCGGAGAAAGTACAGTCCACTGCGGCACTCCTGTGCTGCTGACCACAATGTCAGACCTGCAGTTCCCGATACGCACATACTGAGGTCTCTCTGTAAGATAGTCCACGATCCATGCAACCAAGTATGAATCTACTCACATCTCTGTCAGCTTGTCCCTAAGGAGCAGAGGTTGGATGGTGTTGAAGGTGCTAGAGAAGTCCAGAAACATAATTCTTACTGCACCACTGCCTCTGTCCAAGTGGGAGAGGGATCAGTGTAGCATGTAGATGATGGCATCCTCCGCTCCCACCTTCTCCTGGTATGCAAACTGCAAAGGGTCGAGGGCGTGGCGGACCTGTGGCCTCAGATGGTGAAGCAACAGCCGCTCCATTGTCTTCATCACATGTGACATCAGAGCGACAGGCTCACTTCCCGCATCTCCGCTTCCTAATGCACCGCTTCCATGTGCTACTCCCTTGGCCATTGGCATCAAACAACGCCGGGGGCTGAAGGTCTTGTTCTCGGAACAGACCAAGGTCGCACAGATTGTCCCACAGATCATTCTTTGTTTTTAGCATCTCACGCTGATATACATGGACACTAGTTGTTCTGATGTCCATGTACTACTGAAAAGCAGAAAAAACAAAATAACAAATACTACATAAAAACACTATTTTGGTCTGAAGAGGTTCATACAAGTTCCTTTAGTGAATATATGCAAATGCCGATACCCTATGTTTAAGGCTATGTAGAGTGGTAGTATTGAATGCAGCAACACACACACTGTTGATAAAAGAGCCACCTTGAAGTTTCGAGTGGCATGATAAACTAATTCTAGATCAAGGAGCAGCTTGAGGTTCAACAGCCACAACTCGGTGTTATTAGGGCATCTGAGATTAGCGTGAACTGAACCATTAACACTGGAAAGCAGTGGCAATACACAACACTTAAGAAATTAAGAGGTTTGGGTACTCTGTATTAGTGAGTATGGGCCCACTTCAATCCCTGGTTTGTGCAGGCTTTTCTTTAAAGAAATCTACACTCTCTAGGCAGGCTTGAGATTTCTGAAACTCTGACTTTTATTAATTTTCAAGTTATAGCATAGCAAAGAAAGCTTCATTTCAGTTGGACATAATCGGCTGAAGGATGTTAAAATGAATTTTTGGTATTCACTTTTTTTAAGAGTGTGTTTTGTGTCCTTTTCAGCAGTGATCATTTTTATTCACTGTGTGAAAACAGCACCTCATTTTAGTGCCTGCAGTTTTACTTATTTTTTTAAACCCCTGTTTTCTGTTTTCCAAGTACTCCTGTTTTAAACTATTTCTGTCATAGTTTTTAGCAGAAGAGGTGTGTTTGCAAGCCATTTTAACATTCATTGTCTACCTTTGCGTAGTCATAATTACATTCTGTTAAGTGAAAATAAACTAAATAGCTAAAAGCTAGTCAGAATTTTAAGTATAGATGAGGAGGATTTCAAAAATCATGTCTTAATTCTCAATTATACATTTTCAGTCTTGAACATTGTAATTCTGGTCATCTTTGATTACATTTTAGATTGCACAGTAGTGTGGCCATTAGCGGACAGGACATGCAGTAACAGCCAAGCACGGTCTGTGTAAAGGTGTTAAGACCATCTCCACAGAACTTGATCTTCCTCTGCCCACTCTTATTGGTGTTATCATGAAGTTTAAGGACTATGTGACTGTAGCCAACATGCATGTGGCTGCATGAGGAAAATTAACCAAAGACTGAAGAGACACATGTGTGAATGGTGGAGAAAGAACCCATGAAAAACTTCAAAACAGGTCCAAGCTAACCTTCAAGATTTAACAGTAGGTTTAACAGGTTAAGTTTTAACAGTCTTGATTTGCAGCAATTGTCACCATCAGGATGAAAACAGGCTGCATGGTGGAGGATCTAGACCAGGAATTTTCCAGCTGTGGTCCTGAAGCACTGTTGTGGCTGCAGGTTTTCATTTCTAACCCTTTCTTAATAGGTGACTTGTTTTTTGCTGCTAATGAACTCTTTTTGCCTTCATTTTAATTGCCTTACTGTTTAAGAGTCAGACCTTTTAATAATTTCTTTTTCCTTAATTAGCAACCAAACAATAAAGAGTTATAAAACAAGCTAACACATAACTGGCTAAACTGTGCTCATCACATATTTGAAAATAAAGGAAGGTGAAGGTCTCACAAACGTTGATCTGCTTAGGTCCACAAAACATTTTGAAAATAGAAAATCAACAGTTTTTGAAATTTGAGCAAACCATGGAATAAAATTAACAGATTTAATGAAGAAGAATTGGCTTTTAATTGAGAAACTGGTTGAAGTGAAAGTCGTTGAAGTTTGAGACACAGACTTAGCTGGCCCATCTGACAGCTTACTTCACATCTCATTTCTGTTTGGGTACTGTTTTAGGGAAAAAATGAAGCAATTCAGAGGACTGAATCGTAAAAACCAAGTCAATTAAAATGAAGGGAGAAGAAGTTAATTAGCAGCAAGAACTGGTCACTAATTAAGAAAAGGGTTAGAATGAAAACCTGCAGCCACAGTAACCCTCCAGGACCGGTGATGGAGACCCTTCGTCTAAAAAAGATCTCGCATCTAAAGCAGAAACATAAGCAAGCTTCTGGGTTTTGCCACAATGCATGTTGACAAGCCATAGTTCTTCTGAGAGAATGCCTTGTGCACAGACAAAACCAGAAGAGAACTTTTTTGTAATTCACACCAACTCTTGTGTTCACAAAAAAAAAACAATGCTTTCAAAAAAAAAAAAAAAGAATACTATCCCTACTGTGAAACAAGGGGATGACCCTGATGTTCTAAAGTTGCTTTGCTGTCTCTTTGAAACAAAGCCAGAACACCATTAGGGTGTTTTAGGGTGTTAAAAAGCTGTGTCTCAGTCACAGAATAGAGGAGAAGAAACATTGGATCATTCTGAGATGGCCTGGTATGAGTCCTGATTTGAATCCCACTGGTCATCTGCTGAAAGTTACAATTGGGAGTAGGTGGCCATCACACCCTTAGAGAACTGAGGAAGAGTGGGCTAAAGAACTAGTCAAGAAGTGTAGTAGTGATGTGACACTGATAAAACAGTTAATGTCTTCAAAGCTCTGCTATGAAATATTAGAATAAAGATACCAATATTGTTGTCCATGTCTGTGGATATTTCAAACAGATTTTCGATGTGATGTGTTTTATAGAAACACGTTGAAGATATCTGCATTTCCAAACTTGTTCAAAACGTAATAACCTATATTTCTAATTGAAAGTGCCATAGATGACAGTGGAAAAAGATCCTCAGTTTTCACAAGCCAAAGAGTAATTAAAAATATTCATAGTTTGAATTTTAATCTCAGAGGATATATTAAAACATGGAAATGGGTACAACTGAAATGGGGAATTAGCATAAAACAGTTAATGTTAAATGTATGCATGTCAGCGTCAACCTTAAAGTCGTGGATTCAGTTCAAGGAGTACCACATTGCAAAACTGCTTGTGGTGCTCACTAACAGTGGGTGGACACTTGGAGAGTGCAGTTTCATGTAGAAAAGTGTAAAGTACTACATGTGGGCCAAAGGAATGCCAACTATAAACACAAGATAGGAGACACTCATGTAAGAAGCAACCTCTGAAATGGATGTAGAGGTATGTGTTGACACAGCATTTTCATCAAATAAGCAATGAACAGAAGCAATTAAAAAGGCAAATAAAATGTTAGCCTATATCATTAAACCTATAGAATATAAGTCAAGGGACGTTATACTCAAATTATATATATATACACTATATATATATATATACTAACTAATGAAACTACATCTGGAGTATCATGTTCAGTTCTGGTCAACACAGTACAAGGAAGACATAGCTGTGCAGAGGAGAGCAACCAAGTGCAACCCAGGACATAAGGACATGGCCTACTCTGACAGACTCAGAGAAATAATTTATTTTCAGCAGTGAATTATGATGCTATAACTTGATCTGCTATCCAGATATTGCTTATTTATGCATTCCTTTTAATTTGTTCCATGATGTATGATTAGAGAAATTTGGCTTGTTTTTTAAAGCATTAATATCTGAGGCACAAGAATGGCTCACCAGCGTGGATGTTCTGAAACACTAATTAAATATGTTTTGTAGAGAAGCTCATTTACTTGCTGCTATAAACTAGCTGCAGATACAGACAAGCCAGTTTGAAAATGGGTGGACACCTGTAGTCGTGTTTATTACATTTAGAGGATGAATGTGGTTGTATTTTGTTTGTGATACTGTATGCAAGGTGCTGAATTTTAAAAAGTGATTAATTTCACTAGCATTGAAATACATAACACTATGAAATTAAAATGATTGCAAATCAAAGCTGACTGGACACATCATCCTGATCTCAAGGCAAGCTTGAATTCTTTATTTTTATAAGTACTAAATTCCATAATGGGATAACAGTCGCAATAACAAATGCCTTTTTTTCTCCTTGAAGGAGCAATGAGATTTTCCCACTTTATTAATTTAAACCATGCTGAATTTTTAAATAATGGGGCTGATACCCACAATCCTGTGCCAAAAAGTAATCCCTGAGTGATCCCACAGATATTTTTAGCCTGATGTCTTGTTTAGTTGAAAATCACAAGTCTTATGGGTGGGGGTCGATTTGTTTCAAACCTATTTTTGTTAAAGTTGACTTACATGTATGGGATGTTATTTGATTTAAATAAAATTAATAAAATGTTAAAAATAAAAGTAAAAAGAAAATCACAAGTCTAAGCAGTTTTTGCTTTCTCTGTACAATCAGAAATGACGTACACCTTTCTTGGCATTGGGAGGTTCTTAGTTATTCTGTGATCTGTTGCTCTGTACAGTATGGTCACAGTCCGAAGAGTTGTTGATGTAATGTTATCATTTACTGGAATTACTCTGGAGGAACATTAACTGTATTTGCACTGTTAATTATTTATCTTAGCCTGCATAGTGGTATATTGTTTAATCACAGAATTGCTGAAAGCGTCACTGCAATAAATGAACTTTGTGGTGTTTACAAACAATTTTAATAAAAGGAAACAAATTGTTTTAATAACGTATTGAATTGTTTAACTTATTTTACTTATTTAATTAGTTTCTTTATAGAGTCTAAGTATGTGAGCCTTTCATAACCTTTCAATAGCTCTAAATAACGATTGATAAAAGAATCATACTTGGTAAAAAAATAAGGCTCCTCTAACCCTGGTGAGTAATGGAAGACACAGTGTAGATTTAAAGTTAGTCAGATGTAATTATCCAGAAGCAATCTTTTTCATTTCTATTTTTTAAATAGTAAGTCTGGTTTTGTCATTTATTTTGGGTAACCTAGGATAAAATATCACAAAGTATGTACTGTATACAAGCCATGGTACCTATCAAAGACAAGCAATAGAATAGTTAGATAAAATATCTATCTATCTATCTATCTATCTATCTATCTATCTATCTATCTATCTATCTATCTATCTATCTATCTATCTATCTATCTATCTATCTTATCTGCAATATCTTGCACCAGTGGCTTAGCTAGCTTGCTGAAGGCCCCTGTGCAGCGCCCTGAAAGTAGACCCCTCCTAGCTAGCTTCATTTTTAGTAAATTACAACTAGATCGTAGGGGCTGGCTGAGCAGTGGCGTTCATGACCGCATCACTATCAGATCACATGCTGGTGACAAACAAACCGCCTCTTTAACTGGAATTTGTAATAAGTTTTTTAATCGCCTTATTACAGCTGCTGTAAGTTAGCAAAAATAAAATAAATAGTGGGAGTAATATGTGGGAGGTGTAGGTAGTGGTAGTAGTACATAAATGTGTGTAAAACGTGGACCCACTTACTTTTTCAAGACAACTTTGGGTAGGAAGATGATTAAAATGTAACATAATCTAGAAAGTACAAGTGCTATAAAAATGAAGCAATTTCAATTTGTAACGAATTAAAACAACAACACCAGCTGACAGGATACTACTACGCAATCGACCTGTTTTACACAAGTTCTGAGAAAATGGACATCATAAAATATTCACGCCCACAAATTCTTCACACTCACAAATCCTACAAAAACATAACTGACTGACAAGTTACAAATATGTTAAAATATTATAAAGCTTACAAAAACATAACTGACTGACAAGTCACAAATCCTATTACTTTAATATTACTAGTACCTTAAAATACTTCCTCGCGTGCCTTTTGTTGTGTAAAAGTCTCAACAATGTTTGACACGTCATGTTGTCTGGCACGCTCATTTTCGATTAAGAGTACTGCCAAGCCACTAAGTTTGTCTTGCTACATGGTGCTTCTGAGGTAATTTTTGATGAGTTTAACTTGGAGAATGATTGTTCACATGCAGCAACAGTCACTGGTGTGACCAGCAGTAACATGTAAGCCATGCAAACATCACTGAAAGTAGACAACAGCACACAGTGATCTATCGGCAACAGTTCAGCTACTTCAAAAACAGTCAACTTGGTTGACAGGATGGATTGAAAACATGCATGAATTGACAAGAATTGAATGGAAAATGCCGGTAAAATGCTATAGCATTCAACGAGAAGATCAGCAGCAGCATACAATTCCTCGTCAGCCATTGAGGTCACAATTGATGGTAACAAGACACTGAACATTGAAGCCATATCGAGACTGTGCTACCGTTGTTTTAGTTTTTAGTTTTTTTTTTTAATCTAGACGGCCAGAGCAGGCCCCCCAAGCTCGTAGGCCCTTGTACTTTGCACAATTTGCACAATCCATTGCTACGCCATAGTCTGGCACCATTCCTCTGTATTTGTGTGTGTGAAAGTTTGTTCACCAGCGCTCCCTTTTTCAAGCTCACTTCTCAGACTCTGTCATTACATTATTCTCGTGGTACATTTCTCACCACCTGTTCAGTTTTATACTTGTCGTCTTTGACAGTGACTCTTTTGCATTGCACGGTTACTCCTCGTGTGCGTCTTACACTTGCATGTCCTCTATCGTTTTGTCACCAAAGCCAACCTGACCAATCACATTGCTTAGAGGGACTGGACACACAGACCTAAGTGTTTTACTGTGTAGTAGATTCTATGACCCTTTATGATGTGCTATAAATATACTCCTGTATTAACATTTTAATACTATGATTTTGTGCTAGAATTTTATCGTACTATACCAGGTTGGTATGGAAATTAAAAATAAATAAACAAAATGCTGCTTTTGAATTTGTTACAGCATTCACACTTTTTGTCTTTTTTACGTAGTATTAATAACATCACAGAACTTTAATAATAATCTGGCTTTCTTTACTTATGTAATTATTGAGGTTTTCATAGAATATTTGGAAGATCCATTTTTCTTGTACTTTTAAAATTTTACTTTTGGTTTAAAATAAATCAGCAATATTTTAGTGTTATCTTACTGGGGATGCAAGATGATTTAATTTTGTATGAATTATTAAAGACAGACTGGAACATGTCAGTTGCAGCCAAAATAGACATCTTAGTATTGTTAAATATGGGGTTATAAGGTTATGAAGTGCCATTGTATATTTAAATGTAAAAGGTAGCAGCCTGCAGTTATTTCATTTCATTTAGCTATATCCCACGTGCATTTCATTCAACAGAACGGTGTTTAGTGCCTTCAGTCCCATTTTAGAATAAGCAATTTCCCAAGATTTCATCAAGTTTACGTTAAAAATATGATAGTGCATTTATTTTTTTGATGCTTTCAGTTTAAAATGCGAAAGGCACAGAGTGTTCTCGTGACCCAAACATATCCAAAAATGACACCACAGAAGCCAAAGATACACAAGGAAAAGTATGCTTATTAAAGAAAATTTCACAAAAGGGGAAGCTTTTCATTTTCTCCAATAACATTAAAAGATGATTTGAAAAATCTTAGCATTTGATAAAAAATGCAATGTAATGTAAATATTTCATTTCAGATTTATTGTCATGTGTACAAAATATAAAGAAACTCTTGTGTGCATGCTCGACCAATGCATAAAACGCTGCTATGATGTGAATGTTACTCTCTGTAGGCTTTGTAATATACAACAACACAATGTAATAAGCAAAAAGCAGTCCCTCCCACAATTACCTTAATAAAACAATGTATAAAATCACTAGGAACGACATCACACTGTTTTTTCACACACTCTGGATGTGTGTGTATATATGTATTTATTTGTCTATTTTAGGAGTGGCCCTCTGCTTGAAGGATAACTGGTAACTTTGTTTGCCGGTACGAATACTGGCAGTGCTAGAAGGAATGCTACACCATTGGGCCCATGAGCAAGCCCCTTAACATGCAATTTTACTCCAGTAATGCTACTGTAATAGCTGACCCTGTGCTCTCAACTCAAGCTTCTCTGAGCCTCCCTGTGTGTCTCTGTAAGATGGTATATGCAAAAAATGACAATACATTGCACATGGCAGATAAAGTTTAATGAGGTTCTGTAAAAGACAAATTTTCCTCAAGAAGAACCAATAAATGTATATCTATCTATCTATCTATCTATCTATCTATCTATCTATCTATCTATCTATCTATCTATCTATCTACAGTATCCCTCTATTATAATAAAAAAATCTTGAGACAAGACTAATCCCACAACAAGACGTGACTTTTTGAAGAAACTTTTTGGAACCAAGTCACACGAGACTGAGACTTTTGCCATGAGATTCTTTCAAGTCACGCCCTACTTACAACTATTTTCAAAATCAGGTGCATTTTGGCACTTAACCTGGTCAGACACCAATTCATTAAAGGGCTTACTTATGAACGCACACACACACTTATGAAGATCCAGTTTAGAATCATCCATTTATCTAAATATGGCAGATATATGGCTGATGATATTTCACTCATTATATTGGATTACAACCAATAAGCTGTTCATTATAGCTTTGTTTTAAAGGATTTTAAGAGGAAAGCTGTATATAATTTTCAAACAACTCTATGGTAGGCTTGTTAAGCAGTAGTGTCTATGTAGCAGATAAAGGGGTGATTTTGAAAACTGACTTATATTATAATTTAAAAAAAACAAACACTAATCAGTTAGCAATGAACAAATGCTTCTGTAGCAAACTGAATTTTACTGAATTATTTCAAAACTATATATTTCCCTGTATTCATAGTAACAGACATTATGTTTTTTTGTTAAAGTATCTGACTTTTTGTAAAATATTAACCTTTTCCATAAAAAAAATTATAGCTGGGCATTCATGCACATTTTATCAACAGTTTGGTTCTGCCACAAGACAAGAACATAACAGACAACATGGGCAGAATTAGAAAGGACTGGGAGAAAGACGTATAGCAAGAAAATAAAGCCAAAGTATAAACCAGAAAGTCTAGCATCAGCTTCAATATGTAATTCAAATCTCAAAGTTAACTAACAGTTTGCTTTGTTTTTAGAATTTGTATTCACAGCCTTAACACAGTCTTAGACAATATGAAGATGTCTGATGCTGGCTTTTATAACGTCTAACTTGTTAATGTTGCATGCTGCACATCTCCAGTCATTCTGCATGACAATACAATAGCAGTTTTAGATTAGATCTACTACTACTACTAATCCCAATTGGAAATTCAGATGCCTACAGCAACAGAAACATAAAAAACAAATAAACAGACTGTCACAGCAGAAAATACATCCATCCAATCAATTAATCAATCAATAAATAAATGTATATTGTGCAGAAATTTCAACTAAAGAGTTCATCGGAAGGAAGCATTGAATTGCCTGATAACAATGGGCAGAATAGACCCCCAGAGACGCTTCTTAGCACACTGGTGATTTGAGCCTGGAGTAAAAGTGCTCCAAGAGAGGGAACAGATGGAAGGGATTTTTTAAGATTCAGTTTTGCCATCATTCTCTTTTCCTCGACAGCTTCCATTATGCCCCTGGTTCACCCTGTGATAGAGCAGCCTTTTCTGATATGTTTGTTCAGGCATTGTGCTTTTTTTTGAGCTCAAGTTGCTACCCCATGAAACTGCAGTTTTGAACACCACATTGGCTACCATGGGCTGGTAGAACATTTTCAGCAGTTTGTTGCACACATCAAAAGACCTGAATTTCCTCAGCAAGTACAGTCTGCTCTTAACCTTCTTGTACAGCATCTTTGTGTTCTCAGGCCAGTCCTGTTTGTTGTTTATGTGAATCTGTAGGCACTTCCATGTTCTCCCTCTGTATGGTGACTAGTCTCAGAGACTCCTTGGCAAACCGAGAAGTCCAACATCAGTTTGTTTGTCTTACTCATGTTGAGTTGCAGGTTGTTGTCCTTACAGTACAAGACAAAATCCTCCACTACCTTCCTGTAGACTGACTCATGTCCATTATTAAAAACAGCCTATGACTGTGGCATCTGAAAATTTGTGTAGGCGCAAGCACTGCTATTATACTGGATTCTGCACCACTAACCCAAGTGAACTCAGTTATAGTTCAAACTAGCAGGCAACATACAGAGGCAGAAAACTACTGTAGTGCCCTAATGCCCTTAAGGTATTCAACTCTGTATAATGCCCTTAGAACAATGTCTTTTAACACATTATTACTGTTTTACTGGCTAGCCTGATACGAGAAAACATTAAAAATGTGTTTACACCTACAGTCCTCCCTTTTGACTTTTACAGCACTCGGAGCAACATACGTGGTTCTTGTCCCCTGCTGTATTCTATAATAGTGCACCCCAAGGAGCCGTTGTGCTCAAGTTCATATCTAGAGGTCCTCTGAGGCTGCAGGTTTTTCTTCCATTCGCTTTTACAGTCAGTGAAGTCAGTTGTACCTCCAGTTGATCTCACTGTTCAATTAGCTGATCTTTTCCTTCATCTTGGTCTGTATTTAGAAACAAGCAGTCGTATGTGATTCACATTCCGAAAAATTTGTATCATTACCAGTGTATTAATGTTTAACTCAAGTTTTTTTTATTTTTGTGATAATTTACCTTTTCTGTTTCATATTCAGAAAAAGATGACAAATACGACAAAAGCTAAATCCACATCTGGAAAACCTTGTGGCCCATATCGATGTGTGGATTACTTTGACTCTCTAGTTACACAGGGCTTCCCCGGGATAGACACTTTGGACAACTTATTTGATCACGTGTTTAAAAAGTTTGAGAAATTAGAGTGCCTAGGGATCAGGGAGTTGCTGAGTGAAGAAGATGAAATGCAGCCTTCAGGCAAAGTCTTTAAAAAGGTAAGCAAACTTTCAGTTTGTTGATATCACCTAGGGTGAATATAATATTTGAGCTTTCAATGGAAATGTATAGTATGTACAAAACAATTATAGGTTAGCTGTATACTACTGGTCAAAAATCTTAGATCACCTCCGTTTTTCCAGTTTTTTTTTCAAATTTAATCGGTTGAAATGAAACAAATGACCTAAAATAGTGACGAGGTAAGCAGTAAACTGCCAGAGGTTTAAATTTGAAGTTTACATTAGCAAAAACTGAAAAAAGGAAATAATAAGAATATTACAAATGGGCCTTCCTCAGGAAACATCTAATAGGTTACAACCTACAAATGTTCTTCAGCAAATAAAGCAAATTAAGTCTTGCAAGTTGAAGAAAACAATTTGCACAGGTATCCCAACTTCTGTTGATTATTTAAAAACTCTCTGTCTTAAAGCAGACCTGAAACAGACTGTGTTTATACACACTACTACTAGTACTATTTGGGCAGTATTCTAATAGTAATGCCAAGAAGTCAGCAATTAACAAGTGAAATGAGACAAAACATTATTACTCTTAGAAGTGTTGGTCTTTCATGTAGAGAAATTGAAAAAAAAATCCAAGTGTCAATATGGAGCCCTATACAATCCAAAGGCAATTGGAAACTGGAAGAAACTCTGATAGAAAAAGATCTAGCAGTCCCAAAGTCACAGCCCAATAAGAAGATAAGTTTCTAAGGGTCATCAGCTTATGTGATGGGTGCCTCACAGCACAAGAGCCTCAAGCACAGCTTTACAGTAGTCAAAAAAAGCAAGTCTCAGTTTCTACTGTGAAGAGGAGACTTTGTGCTGCAGGTTTGATAGGACAAGTGGCAGTAAGAAGGCCATTCCTTAAATGACGAAATAGACCCTTGAAATACCGACTGTGGACTACCATAGACTTGACAAAGTCTTAAGGACAGATGAATCAACATTTGAAATCTTCAGTTTACCACGCAGGGTGTTTGCACACCGTCAAGTTGGTGAAAGGATGGTTCCTCAGTGTTTGAAACCAAATGTCAAACATGAAGAAGGAAGTGTGATGGTCTGGGTTTTTTTCTTCTGGAGGCAGTGTTGGTGACTTGTACAGAATAATTGGCATTCTGAATCGAAAGGGTTATCACATTTTAGCTGTTGCATCACAAAAAAGTGGCAACTTTGATGAATCTAAAATTTGAGTAAAATTGTGTACATTAATGATATCTTGACTTAGTTTTTATTTGCTTTTGTTTATTGCCCAAGGAGTGTAGTAACAAAGTCTGTTCCAACTTTAAGACAGAGAGACATTTTTAAGTAATCAACAAAACTTGAAATCAAAAATCTACAGTCAATAAGTCAGTAAAGAGAATTGCAAAAGGTAAAGAAAGCATTTGTAAAAGGAAGAATGTATCCACAAACATGGACAATGCTTTATATATTGTGCCAGTTTAAATGATGGCACACTGATGACATTATGCCACGCAGCCGCCAGGATATATACTGTAGCAATGGACACCTGTGACTAAGCAACTGCCCTATAAAAATGGGAGTGTTTGTATAGAAAGCAATATGGAATCATGAATAAATATATACTGTATATACAGCGCTCTTTTTCAGAATATGATAAGAGAACAGTAAAAGTAATTAGAAACTTGTTTTTCTGAAGGTAGACATTTATTCAAATCCACTGTGAACTGAGGCAATATTAATTGTTGGCTTTTAGCAGTTTCCCATTGACTAAAGAAGTTTCCCAGTCGAAGATGGGTAACATGCCTAGTGATAAAATAAAACTGTAACTGTTAAAAAATGAGCAACAAAATTAAGATGAAACTAAAAGGAGCAATTCTAAAAAAAAAAACAGGCAAAAATTCATAAACCCCATACTTTACCATGCCGTTTCCAAGGCTGCTTAATCCTGAGCAGGGTCACGGGGGCCTGGAACCTATCCCAGCAAGCACAGAGCACTGGGCAAGAACAATTCCCTCGAAAGGCGCTATTCCATTGCAGGGTAAACACACTCACACTCCACACACACACACATACACACACACAAGGGCCAATTCAGCGTCACCAATCCACCTAACCTGCATGTCTTTGGACTGTGGGAGGAAACCAGAGCACCCAAAGCAAACCCTTGCAGACGTGGGAAGAACATGTGAGCTCCATGCATTTGGGGCACTGGGATCTGGGAAACAAATCCTGATCTCCTTACTGCAAGGCCACATCACGACCACCATGCAACCACACCATCTATTAACAAGATCATCATGTAAGAGTGAGCATTGTGTTGAGGGGAATTTCATGCTTAACCCAGAAATCTCAGCTGGGTGGCTCTTGATGTCATCTTAAAATACTTGACTACACAATTAAAAAGCAATTTTTCACCTCACTATCCCAATACCTATGGAGGGTATTATAGCACTGTGATCATGCAGAATAAAATCTGGTTGATCATCACTTGCATATTAAGACTGTCCTCTGGATTTGAAGCTGTTTAAACTAAACTAACGTGAACTGATATTTTGATCCATATGTATATGCTAAATAACTGACTTAGTATGAGAATATTTGCACACAAATCATAGGCTACCATACCACCTAGCACTGATTCCTTCTTTGTGCTATTTATATTTGGGTGGATTGCTTACATTTATTTATGGGAAGAGTTGTATAAAAAATGATGGATATATATTTACAAACATGATCATCAATGGCATAGGTCCATAATAAATGACATTTTTTTAAATGTTTTCCTATACTTACTTTAAAAGTTAACTCTGTCAAAGTGACTGAAATGACCAGTTTCAGACATACTGATAGAGCCCATAGTTCATGAAAATGTTTTTCTTATCTCATTTCATCTTCTGAAACCCTGATGCCCTAACTACCGTAAGACTACAACTTTTAACTTCCACAACTGACCTGTTGAACAGGGTCCATTTGGACTCCTTGTCTCCAACTTTACTCTGAACATGGAGGCCAGAAGTCTTAGCCACTAGGTGACGCTACCTTTTTTCAAGTCTTTCCAGGATGACAGGCAGCAGAGTATTTTGGAATAGCAGTCAGTCCTATGTAACCAGTGACATTCTGTGGAATATAGTGTTCCAAGGTCACAAATTAGAGCTGCTTTAGGAAATGTGGAAACTAGGGGGTGTACAGCTCCCCAAACCCCGGACACAACAGCCAGAGAGCCCACAAGTTCAGCAACTCACACATTAATTTATAGTAGGGAAGCTCTTCTCTCTCTCTCCCAACAACAGTACAGTACAAGACCCAGCATCACAGTCTACAGCATAATCGTTCTCTTCTGTACTGCCACTTCTCCTCCAGCAAGCTTCATCCCTCTTCCTCTCGACTCTGGCTCCTCTAATGGAGTGAGGAAGCTCCTTTTATGTTCTATGTGGCTCATCAGGATTAACTGGAACTACTCCAGGTGTGATGGAAACCCAAAGTAGAGTTTTAAAGCTCCCTCTGGCGACCCCGATAGAGCCCAACAGGGCTGTACCAAGCTCCAATTTCCAGAGTGCCCTGTGGGAATCCATGGTGCCACAGCTGCAGGGGAGTGCTGCCCTCTAGCATCTCGGGGAAGGTGGTGAGTGCCTTGTGGGTGGTCTCTCTCCTGGTCCTTTCATCCAGCTGCCATCCCAGAAGTGAGTGTTTCAAGTAAAAAATATTAAACTGATGTGTGAGTTACTGAAATCCATCCCACTATATCCTAACTACAAGGATCTGCTGGAACCAGTCCCAGGGCACAAGGCAGGACACAAACCCTGGGCAGGGCACCAGCCCACCACAGGACAATTTAGAATTGCCAATCCACCTAACCTGTATGTCTTTGGACTGTGGGAGGAAACCCACACAGGGAGAACATGCAAACTCCACACAGGGAGGACCCGGGAAGCGAACCTGGATCTCCTAACTGCGAGTCAGCAGCGCTACCACTGCACCACCATTCCACCCTGTTACTGAAATATAAAACAATTACGTTTACAACTTAACTTCAAAAATGATGAATTACATTTACAACTTAAGTTTAAAATGACATTTTTTCCTTAAATATCAGTCTTTTCAGATGACTGGCTGAAAAAATAAAAAATTAAAAAGGTATTTCATGAAAATAGTCAATTTTGTAGCAAGAGCTTTAATTCTCTAACAGCTAAAGGACAGTGCCTTTCTGTGGTGAACAGTAAAAGTCAATAACTGGGAGTGAATGTGTGAATAAAGAAATTGAATATATATGCATTTTTTCACACCCTTAACATTACAGGTTAAAACCCACAGAAAATGTGAACAGTTGGCCAGGGCATTCTTTGCTTGTGAAACTCATATGAGATATCATCACTCTGCCATTTTTTAGCTTAGGACAATGCATCTTAAAAAGCAATTCTAAATATACAGGTATAGTGAATTCAATATTTAATTTTGAAAATGCAGTATGTTAATGTATTGTGTTTTGCAGCTAATCCTGGGTGAATACAAATGGATTACTTATGAAGAAATGAATATCCAAGTCAGTCACTTTGGAAGTGGGTTGGCTGCACTTGGCCAAAAGCCGAAAAGCCTAATTTGTATTTTCTGTGAAACAAGGGCTGAGTGGATGATTTCAGCTAATGCTTGTTTCAGGTACAACTTTCCATGTAAGTAACACTTTGGTGTCTTTTTTTAGAGCATAAAGTAATAATATTTGATTTTTTAGATTTAGATAGACATGTAGCCATTAATGACAAAGCAGTATTAGAATTGAAAGACTGTAATCAATAACATAGTTGTACAAAGCTAAAAAGGCATCTAACAGGCATGGTTCCTATTTTTTAGTAAATCTAGTAAAAACAGTTTCTTTATTTCAGTTGTTGTTAGTCTGAGCTAATAAAAAAGCTGCTCAGGATTTGCTTTAAATATAGTTATATATTTTAAAATGGCTGCATCAGGATGAGGCATATTTTGCATTGCATGAAGATAAGACAGTCAACCAGCTGCAGAAACCATAGGGTCAATTTCTACCATTGACTCTTGGGATAGTAATTTACAAATAATTAACCTTGCCTTTGTTCTTGATGCCGAAAGCATGTATATCAAGATATAATGCAGTATAAACCTTATTGACTCTTGGGATAGTAATTTACAAATAATTAATCTTGCCTTTGTTCTTGATGCCAAAAGCATGTATATCAAGATATAATGCAGTATAAACCTTTTTTCCATTTAAGTTGTTGACATACATGCAAATAATTACCAAGACCTTATAAACGCGATGTTTTGTATCAGAGGAGTTGGCCAGTGTTGGTGGCTGCCTATTTGGATGTGTTATTTGAAATGTAAAAAGTTGCCCTTCAGTCTAAGACTGTGCTTTAAAATATATGTCTTGTAAACAGTTAAATACTTCTTTTCCACAGTGGTTACACTCTATGCGACTCTTGGCCAGGATGCAATAGTTTACGGACTAAATCATTGTGGTGTCACTCATCTTATTACTAGTGTAGAACTCCTTGATACCAAACTCAAGGTAAGTTGTAAAACTTGACAGAAGAACCACGGTATTGCCCTAATGGGATCACAGGGCTTGAGACTGTTAGGTTATATAGAACTGGAATATTTAGAACTTTAACCCTTTCTGGATATCTCACTAGTGAACATGGGGGTTGCATTGATAACTAGCTATACAACCAATTTTTTAATATTCATTACATAAATAAAGACTAGGATTGTCAGTTTTATTGACTTCAATACTTTATGAAAAGTATGTGTTACTTAATTCAAGCAATACACTTAAATACATGAGAGTGCTGAAACACAAGAAGAGGATTACATGAGAATATTGCTATTTAGAAGGAAACCACTTTCAATTAACAATTCATTTAATCATTTGCAAAGAAGAAAATGCACATAATTTTATTACATTTAGTCAGGTGTAAAACCATGTTGCATGGTATACACCTTCAACTCTGTGTACCGAAGGTGGACTATATGGAGTGTGCATCACTTGATGTCTACGGCACGCATTCCTTAACTTTCATAAATGGAGCCCCTAATGAATTAACTTGTTCAGGCTGTAATCACCATTTTTTGGTGTGGGCACACAGTGTCACCATACCAGATATTTTTGATATGTGGTAATTTTGAGTGTTTTTTTACCTTTGGCCATTTTACACGATAAGTCCTATATCACTTGTCTCATTAAATATTGCTCTTTGAAAGTAGTGTGGTGTGGTGGATAAGGCTTTGGACTTTAAAGCCTGAGGTTGTTGGCTCACATCCTGCTACTGACACTGTGTGACCATGAGCAAGTCACTTCACCTACCTGTGCTCCAATTGGAAAACCAAAAGAAATTTAACTAAATGTATCATAAATGTTGTAAAGCACCTTGGATAAAAGCATCAGCCAAGTAAGTAAAAGAATGTCTTCATGCTTTCACACTAAATTACCAAATTGGGCATTGTACCTCATTATGTTATGTGAAACATGGAGATGGTTCCAGAAAACCAAAGTAGACACCAATAACTGCCAAACAATTAGCAAATCACAAAAGCTGACTGGCTCTCGAATTGAGAGCAGAACAAAAGGTGCGACTCATCTGAGAGTTTCCCCCCACAATTAACTATAACTACCCAGTATATTGTATCATACAGTATTTTAAAAAAAGTATTTGGAACAGTGTGTAATAAATTAGCACTCCCTACTGATTTTAAAATACTGCCTGTTTCTAGATTAAAACCAACCTTTTCCAGTCCTTATTTTAGGTCTGCCTCATCACCTTCTTCCATGAAGATGGAGGTAGAGAATGAGTATGAAGTTCAACTCATTTTACACTCACTTTGTTGTTGTTCTGTAGTAGAATATTTGGTACATTAGTGAGATTATGTCTTGGGTCACCTGTACAGATTTAGATGCCCCCAGATTATTGCGGTTATCCCATTCTTACTGCTAAGTAAAATGATGGGTATGTACTGGCCTTGTATTGAGTTGTGGACTAAGTTACAATTCAGACAAAGTTAAAAAAATGTTTGTTGCTTTGAATACATTTTAATTGGAGATTTTTTTAGCATTTGTGGATGTTTGGGATATCAAATATTATATCTGCACAATTATTTTTGTTATTTTGAGTCTCATGAATTTTATATAATATAGGCCTATATATACACGAAGGATGTTCAAAAAGTTTCAGCACTTCTATATTTTCGTTGGAAATGGTGAAGGCGGGAGTAGTAATTGGGCATTTCAATAAAGGCTAAAATTTTGTTGTAGGATTTTAAACTCCAGTACTGTACTTCATAATGTTGTAAAAGAATTTAGCCTTCTGTTCCTTCCTACTGAAAACCCTTTTCATTTGAGGATTGATAGTTTTGTTGATCCTAATATTTTGGAATGCCAAGGTGGCTGCCGAACATGCAGTTGTTTTATAATTTTATGCAATTGGGGACACAGAAGTCATTAAGGTGAAGACAAAATAACTTGCAACCATGACCCAAAATGCTAATAAATTCTTGTCAAAATGATCGAGTCAAAGGTCCAGAACCCAGACTAGTTAAAATAGTCCTTAATGCAAAGTAAACTTGAATGAAAATTATTAATTTTAATTTGTATTCCAATCAGCTATAAAATACTCAGTAAGTAAAAGTAAATCAGAATTGTCTGTCTGGTGTGACCCACTTGCCTGCACACAAGTATATCATTGATAGGGCCCACAATTTACCGTGGCAAGAAATGGTAAATTCCGCGGCATGTCTTTTTAAATTCCGTGGCGTACCACGGCTCGGCACATGCAGTACCAGAACTCCATAAGACTAATTCTTAACCCAAGCAATATAAATGCAATTTTTCTTATTCTTAATCCCTAATAATAAATCATAATTCGTAATACTAATCAAATAGGTATATCAAAGCTTTACATCTTCACAGCTGCTGGTTGCAATTGGAAATCCGGACGATTTCAGGCAAGACAGTAAGTCAGACACTTTGTTGTAGACATCGACAGCCATGAATGACTGTGCCTCAAAAGAAGTCAGAGTGTTCATAATTGGCTGGCATTGAACAGATACAAATTCAAGTTCAGCTCTCAGCTCGTTAAGTTTATCAGTACTTTGCAGCAACGCCGACAGATTCTTTAACTGAACTGTAGCTCCACTGTGTTCGATTTCAGTAGCAACCAGAGGTGTGACCAGAACATCATGTGTGGGTGGGCATTTGGCTTGTCTGGGGGGGGGGTTCTAAAAAATATCCATCCATTCATCCCCATTTTTGTAGGGGGGGGTCAAATAATAATAACATCATAGTTTTATATAACATATAAAAGCAAAAATTGTGGAATAAATCATAACCTATTGTTCAATAAAATTAACAGAGGCAGTAGAACTTGTATTATTATTTTTTGTGAACAAATATAAAACTACATCTACAAGGTAAATATCAATAAAGTCAAATGTATACAACATATGAGAGCAAGAATAGAAACGTGGCTCATTGTAGTCATTAGGGAGGCTATAGGATATCCGTTTCCAGTGTTTAACCTGGATATTATCTACAGGACCATTCTGCGGTTACTTTTGGCAAATTCTGAAATAAATTCTTTCATGTCTAGATTTTCTGTGATGTTTTTCTCATGTGCCAGAATGACTAAATTTCTTTTACTTGAATGCAGCATTGTTCGGCGGAGTGGAGTGAGAATGCGGTTCAAAGTAGAGAAAAAGCTTTTGCATGCAGCTGAAGACACACCAATGATGAATGCTGTGACATATAGCGAATGCAACATAGGGAAGGCCTCTTTGTACTGCTGAATGCGTTTGCATGCTTCAGAGAGATTAGGATCAGCTGGCAGTTTATTGATCAACATTGCTTTTGCCACAGCAATTTCATTTTGCAAGCTCATGTTTTGCTCTGTCCCTGCAAGTGCCTGTTGAGGTTTCAAGAGAGATTGATCACGAAATAATACTGATTTTGGCAGGAGAAGCGACGTGGCCCTCAATAATTCAACATTTCTCTGACTGAATCTTGTCTCCATTTCCACAATAGCTCTATCAAGAATGCTGAACATAGCCCTTTTAAAAGTCTGATTAGGAGCAATTTGTTCATCAGAGTCACCATGCCCAAGTGTAGACATGACATTACTATCATCAAGCTGTGAGTTAACTTTCCGTTTTCTTTTGAGCAAATTGGTAGGCCTACTTTCACACTGAGAGAAATGCTCCTCCCAGAATGAGTGGCTTCTCATCTCCTTCAGTGTGGCCAGTGAAGCTGTCACCACATCCCCAGCTGTGCACAAATCCACTGCATGTGCCTGTAGAATTGCATTGGCTGGTTCAGCACACCAAGCACGTGAAGGAGGAATTTTCCTGTATTGAAGAAATTCTGCTTTTTTCATTGGGTCAAAAGACCACATGCCTCTATGCAAATGTCAAAAGGGGCAGTGTCAGCCTCTGCTACCTCTGAGAGAAGCCCCCTTATAGCTTCCTCATTGTTGACAATGGACTTTGTGACATCATAATGACTGGTCCATCGTATTTCTAGAAGTCTTTTCAGTGTGGGTGTATTGTATGTGTGTGAAACATAATGTCTGTGACAAAATGTGTTCAATGAATTTGACCAGTCAAAGAACTTCTTAGCCAGAGGTTCTGATTTCATTGCATGTATCACTGCTAAATGGAGCTGGTGGTTGTAGCAGTGTACATATGGAATGTACTTACCAACTTTGTTTTGTAACAAAGCCTGGACACCACCCCTTGCCCCAGACATGACAGAAGTACCATCAAAACACTGACACACTAAATTGTCTGGGCTGTAACCTAGCTCAGAGAGATGTGACTGAATTTGGTTACAAATATATTCAGCATCAAGCTGATTCAGTTCAATTAAGCCAATTAGGTGTTATTCAGGGATGGAGATCTGGACAAATCTAATCACTACAGACAAGTTCTCAAAGTTACAGCGATCCCTGGTACCATCACTTTTAATACAAAGTCCAGGAGAGTCAGCTTTTTCATATTTGGTCCTGATATTTTTTACCACCATTTTGGCAAGAGCCTCAATTATTTCATTTTGAATTACATTGGATGTGTATTTTTGCATTTTCTGGGATGTATTTTACAATTTCTGCAAGTTTGGCATCTTTTTTGATTGTGTAATCAAAGAACTTAAGGAAAACTCCCTCCGCCCCACCTTCGTGATTGTGACCACGCAGAGCCAGTTCATTGACTGCAAGGAACTAAACGGCCTCCCCAATGCTTTTCACATAATATCTATTCTTTTCTATCTGGGTTGGACCCAGAAGTTGAACTATGCTTTCACCTGTCTCTGCCCGGCGCCGATACTCTTGCCATGCAGACATGGCTCTGACGTGCGGGATTCTAGACGCGTGTTTGTGGATCCCGCGTGTTTGTGGAAGCCACCACCGTCTCTTTCTAGAGCTTTTTTCCAATTAGTGTAGCCGTGTTTGGTGAATATGTCCTCCGCGGTCTGAATTGGAAATACTGTACTAAATTTGTGGCAGGAAAAGCAAAAGCTGGCATCACGGACAACAGAATATTCAAGCCCTGGTCGAGACTGATACCAGCTTGCACTGAGTGTCTTTCCGAATGCGCGCTTGGGATAATTAATTAAAATGGGCTGGGATGGGCTATCCATATTTAAGTCAGACAGACCGGACTGTATATTTTGTTGAAGGCAGAGGTTTGGAGTACCTGACACAGGCGCAGAGCTGGAGGATTGTGTAGGCTTATCTACATCTTTTAGAGTGCCAGTTCCCGACGTGGGTGCGCTGTGCTCTGTGTTGGTAACGGCGGTGCTGGGCTCAACCGTGGAGCCAGCAGCTTGCAGAGGGACAGAGGTTGAAGATGTCAACTTTTAAATAAGCCACCTATGCATAGACTTTGGTGTTACCAACCAGAAAATTAAAGAAGAATGGAACGTATACGCTGTTTTAATTAAAGAATGCGGTCAACAGGTTCAAAACGTGCTGCAAAGTGAACTTTGAAAATAAAATGTTATTCTTCTCCAGAGTTTTCTTTGGACAGACAGAGCATTTCGCAGGGTGGGCACGGCTTGTCTCGGGGGTGGGGGTTTAGGCAGTGTTTACCCCAGCCCCCCCGTGGTCACGCCTCCTGTAGCAACGAACGAGATATTAATGAGATGATGCAATAGGCTAAACAAAGAACTTAAAGAAGTAATCAAAACTAATCATACTAATATCAATATGCCTCAAATAGTGAGATTTCATTCAGATTTGGTATTTCCGCGGCAGTCAGGTTAATTCCGCGTCTTGGCGTTTTACCGCTGCAAAACCCTAAATTCCGCAGCGTGGCGTTTAATTACGCGGGCCGCGGTAAATCGTGGGCCCTAATCATTGATTGCTTGGCTATGGGATTTTCATGCACCTCTTGCTTTATTATATTTTGTATTTGATTACTTGTATACAGCATTTTCATGTACCTCTAGGTTTTTCATATTTTGTATTGCGTCTCTTCTCTGTAAACAGGGTGTCTTTTCTAAACTTCCTAATTTGAAGCATGTCATATATGTAGACAAAAAGAACATCAATAATGCGGATTATCCTGAGGAAATTCAGATACACAGCTTTGAATCTGTTCTGGAGCTTGGAGCCAAACCTGAACACTGTAAGTAATGAAAAATATGATTTAAATCAATGTCTATCATTTGAAATAAATCAAAATTATTGTTAAGTGTTCTTATACCAACCTTTCTTAAGGAGAATCTCCAAGAAATGCTACTTTAGAAAGATTTTTACCATATGCACCAAACCAAAATTGCAACATACACTGTTTTAAAATCATTCTGACGCTGCCCTGGGCATTGCATTTTCAAAATTATTTTTGAATCATAGCCATACATTAAAAATATGTTTGTACATTATTCTTAAAAATAATGGTAGAAATTTTTGTTCTGTATAAAATGAAGAATCTTGGTATAAGCAATTTAAATTTCCTTTAAATATAACACATCCAAATCCTCACTGGTTTCAGAAGTCACCTAATTAATTAAATGGAGATTACCAGTGTGTTCTCATGGAGGTTCAGTTGATTGCAGTATAAATGCACCTTATCTGGAAGGTCCAACTTGTGGTATGTTAATGTCAAGGGCCTTCACAATGAAGATAAAAAAGGACACTCCAAGGAGCTCAGTTACAAAGTGACTGAAAAGCACAAGTCGGGGGATTGTTGACTGTGGAGTCCAGTTAAAGCAGTCATTAAGAAATGGAAAAGTATGGCACAGCTGTAAATCTGCCTAGACCAGGCTGTCCATAAAAACTGAGTAATCATATAAGAAGGGTAACCACAAAGAGACCTCTAAGATCTTTGAAGAAGTTACAAGCTACAGTAGAAAATTACAGAGACTGTGCAGATAACAACTGTTGCTTGGGTGCTTCACCAGTCAGTTGCAGCTTAATGGGAGATTGAAAAAGAGAAATCCACTGATAAACAAAATGCACATGAAATCTTGACTAGAGTTCTCCAGGTGGCACTTGTGAGACTCTGAAGTCAGCTGGAAGAAGGTTCTCTGTTATGTTGAGCCCAAAACTGAGCCTAGTGGCTACCAGACTAAACGGCGTGTTTGGCGTAAATCAAACACTCCACGTTACCACAAATGCACAACCGTGAAGCAAGGTGATAGCAACAGGCCCTGGAAGGCTTGTAAGGGTTCAGGAGAAAATTATGCAGAAAAATATAAGGAAGTACTGGAATAAAAATCTGACACAGTTTGTAAAAAAACTTGCACCAAGGGAGAAGATTTGTTTCCTAGCAAGACCATAGCCCCAAAAGTCTAAGCTATCTATGCAGGATTGGCATAAAACCAACAATGT